>NW_020884881.1:2407767-2552921 GCF_003945725.1 Corapipo altera
GCAGGGGAGGGGAGGGGAGAGGAGGGGAGGGGAGGGGAGGGAGAAGAAAGGAAAGAGTATTTTGCTTGTCTAAAGACAAATCTAAAGTCTTTTACTTGAGTCTAAATCTTGAATTTAAACAGAGCTTAATAACCAAAATATCCCTTTTCTCAAGTGTTAGATACTCTCACTGTGATGTTTAGCATTTTGTTGAAAAAATGGTTCCTCTTATTTAGCTTCTCTGTTCCCACATACTCCACTCACCCCCAGGTGTTGCTCTATTAACAGAAGACCTGAAATTCCCTCAGCCACCAGCCCACTCATTCCATCCCTTCTGCTCATCCTTGATGACCTGTGTTACTTTCCTTGGCTTACCCAGTGCTCTTTAATCACATTTTGCTGCTGGTCTCTGTGACAATTTTGCAGTCCTCAGATAAAGCCCACTGCTAGTATAAAACAGTATCGAACATACTATCTACTGTTTAGTCAACTGCTATGCAGAGAGAGAGAAAGATCCAGCAGAACAAAAATTGTTATTTTTTTCTTGCTGTGGTTACAAGGACTGACTATAGTTACAACAATATATATCACATTTGGATTAATTCATAGGGCTGCATGTTACTGCTAAGGAGACAGGTATATAAAAAGATTTCAAGACAAATACAAGGAAAACCAATGTAAAATAAAAATAAATGTAACAATGAATCATAAAATAATTTCACTCTCAGTTACTACTGGGTTTGTATTCACAGTATCTAACTTCCAAGAAGAAATTTTTGGAGCTAGACAAGATAGAAGTACTCATGACAGAATTTTTCTGTGGAAAGGAGAGTGGGTTTTTTCAGGAAGGAGCAGTGGGAGGATTTTTTCAACTGCAATCAAAAAGGAAGATATATGAAAGCATTCTTTTCAAAGTAAAGAGACAAGTAAAATTTAAGCATATAAGAGATCTAATAGCAACATTTTACAATATTAAAAGCTGAAGAAAATGTTACTTTTCCATTTGCCCTATCCACCATCTCTTGCTGTTGTGCCCCATTTTAGTGATCCTATCACACTGCAAGCAGGGTATGATGAGGAAAAGAAATAATTAATTTCACTTAGTGCAACCAGTAGGAAAAATGCTACATGGTCATAGAAAATTAAATACTTTTTATTTCAATTTTTTATTTTTCTGTACAAGAAGAGGCAACTTTTGACAGTCAGAATGGAAAACGGGTTCAAGAGCTTAGAATTGCTATAGACTACAATTTTATCATGTGTTACTGTCAAAGTAAACCTATGTAATTCACAGGAGATGGTGAAACATCATTGTGTTCTACAAGTTATGTAGACAACAGCTGAAACACATGATTTTCCACAGGTGAAAATCTGTAATTTCCCCACTTGTCTAATTAAAGGTGTTTTTTCAGGAGCTGATAAAAATGAGAGCACCATCAAAATTAGAAATAAGCAGCTAGTTAACAGACTGCTTGATACCATGAACTGGACATGGACAATTGGCTTCTGGAAGGAGATTTCAGTCTAAAATTGGAAGACAGCCTACCCACAAACACTACTCTTTGCACAGCCTAGAAGATAGCTAGTTCTTTAATCACAAACTAATTAGAACTGATTGGCTTCATTACTAAATTAGGGACGTTACAGACATTTGCTCCTTTAGCAGGTTGGTTGTACACACTCCATTGGCAGCTGTCTTACAGCTGCACATATCCCATCCTCACCGGGGCAAAACGGTGACAATCAGCAACTTGAAGAAAAGTTCCCTCACTGACAGTGTTGTCCCTTTCAAATAGAGAGAATCAATTTGCTCTGCTTGCCCTGCCTGTGTGAATCAGGACAATTATCTACAAAGAGCTGAGGAGGTAGATGGAAGAGGCTTGTCTGGAGATGCTGTTTTGGGGGTGGGGGAAGTAGATATGCTGTCAGAGCTTTTGCAGCAAATTTCAGAACTGCCCTAGCTAAGACATGCTAAATTAAGTGGTGCTGAACAAGATGCTTGTGATTAAGCAACAAACAACAGCCAGAAAAGTATAATGGTCCCTGCAGTACTCTTTAAGCATCTAATATTAAAAAGGAGTTGAAAAACATCCTTAACTGCGTAAATACCTTTAAAACTCAATAATCTACCAAAGTCTCTGAAATTCTGTTATTTCACATAGCTAAAACCAGAGCCATCTTGAGAATTTGGGGACCTTTCCCTTCTGCCAAGGGCCATCGAGAATTCGTGGTACAAACAAGTTTCATTCCTCACAGGGGATGAATCCAACAAACGAATTTGAGTCCAACAAACTTACACTTAGTTTAGCACTATATATAGACACCTGATACTCATTTTTGGCTTAAAAGTCTTAGTAATTAAGCACTTTCTCAGGAATCAAATATCCCCTTTAGGTGTTAGTACATTAATAATAATAACATAATAAATATGCAAAGTACTGTTAAAGCACGGGCTTTCTCTTGATAGGAGGTACTCACACTGCCATACTTTACATACCTAAATCAGCAAGTCCCCTAGCATTTAGCACAGTATTGCTTCAGACTTGCAATGCAGTGTGCAATCTTTTAACAGTATTCTGAGCCTGCTGGCAATATGTACCCCTAAAAAGCAGATGTTTAATAGTTTGTGCATATCACTGTAACATTGAGACACTGAGCACCTGTTTGGTTGTTTTCATGTAGTCTGAAATCAAGTGAAAAAGACATGAATTTTTTTAGATATTCTAGTACTATGATTAAAAAAAAGACCACCTGTGATAACTATTATTTATCATAAGCGTATTTCAGTAACCTAAGGTCATTCAAAAGTAATTTTTCACCTGATCTTGAACAAAATTGAAATGGTCCTATCTACTTTATTGCAACATATTTTACAATTATAGATACATTTTTGAAGAAATAAAAACTTCTCTGCAGAATTCTACAATCTTGTGTAGTTCATGTTCCAATTTACCAAATGCAGTTTGAACTCATTTTACCAAGGCTGTTTAATTTCTTCTTATTCTTATAACTTGTATCATGATCTCTAGTGTATAGACTGATGGGAAAATTCTCAAAATCATTTCAGTGTTTCACCAGTACATTAGATGTGTAAATATGTTTTGAGCCCTTCTATATAAGAAATACATCGATAAACTGGAGAAAGTTCAGCAGACACCCATGAAGATGTTCAGGGGACTGGATCACATGCCCTGTGAGGAAAAGATGAGGGATATGGTTTTGCTCAGTCCTTAGAAGGAACAGCTTTGTGACCAAGTCCCCCAAACAGCAAAACCAAACAGGGAGACGAGCCAATATTCTTCACAATGATGTATGATGTCATGACAGGACATAATGGGCATAACTTGAAATAAAAGGTTTAAAGTGGTAAAAGGTTTTTTCCACTAAGAATGCTCAGAGAACTGAACAAGCTGCCCTGAGAAGATACACAGTCTCTCCCCATCCTTGGAGGTTTTAAAAAACTGGTTGGATAAAATCTTAGGTCACCTGGATCCAACCTCAAACTGACCCTGTTTTGAGCAGGAGGTTGGACTAGAGACCTCCTGAAGTTCCTTCCAACCTGAAATATTCCATGATCCATTGTTAAGATGCCACTGCACCAAAAATGTCTTAGCCAATGCTACAGAACAATCTTAAGTGTCTATGTACATATGCATATATACAGGTATGTGTGCTCTTGCAGACAAGCATGTGGAAGTCCACAACAGTCTAGACCACACTCATTTGGGAGGGAGCTCTGAGGACATCCCAGTTGAAGAATTAACCCCACCCGTCACCTTGTCTTCAGACCTAAAAGACAGATTGGGATAACAAGACTTCTGAGATTGGGGGCTTTGTTTGATTTCTCTCTCAATCCTTAGGTGATCAAGAACAGTTCAAGGTAAATAGAAAAACAGGTGAATTTGCATTAAAAATATTATTATATTTGACCTCACCATGTAAAGTATCTGCATTTTAAGGACATGGTACCTAGATGAGGATACACTACATTTAGTCTTGTGAGTATGGATGCTTTTTATTGCAACTACTGTATCACTTAGTGCAAGAACTGTATAACTGACTTTTACATTCAATCCCGTGAGCCTGGAATTCTATGACAGAGGAAAAAAGGTGTACTGATGGAAAGTGGTGGTGAAAACCCTGGTCTCTTTTTAAATATGTTTCAAACATTTTAATCAGCAGAGAGCTCACTTACTGTGACCACAGTAGATACTGAGGTTTTAAAAAACAGAGAGAGAAGCCAAAATGTACTTTGGAAGGATCCTTTTTAAGCCATCCTTATGATCTGCAAGTGACTTGTTTCATGGCTGAGAGCATTCAGAACTCTTGGCACTGACCTCTTCTGCTGGCCTGAATGAGCTCAGCTTCAGTGGAAGTCAATTGAGTAAGGGTGATTTAGAGCCCCTCCAATTTTGTCTCAAAATCTGGTGTAAGGTGAGAATGTCAGAGAGGTAACAAGAATATTTTTTTTAAGACAAATTGCACTATTTTCTGTTACAGTAGTTCTATTGCTTCCTTAGACAATTCTGACGTTCTCTACTTTAATTTAATTGAAGTGAGGGCACTTGAAGGGATAGAAATTCAAACACAACCTAGATCATGCAGCTCAGGGAAGCTGTAGTCAGACTTTCATTTTAACATTATCCAGTCTCATGGGTACATGCACAGTTATACTAAGTTAATTAGTTAGTAATATATACTAGCTGATATATAATTCACAAGATGACCATCATTATAAGTAATGTAAACAATATTTTGAAATTTATGTTTAATTTATGTTTTGCAAAAGCTATGTTAAAATCTAAAATAGATCTGATAACATTCAGAAAGAGCAAAAGAAAGTGATGGGAATGATACACTGTAATACGGTGATTACTATTCAGGATGGAAAGAATTTTTTTCCTAGCTGTAATCAGTATGTAATTATGGTCCCAAAACGAAGGCAACACATAAAGAAACAGCTAGAAAGTAGTGCCTTGCTCTATGCTATAAATTTGTGGTCTCTTCAGGCCTTTTATCTTCATTGACTTTATGGACAACTGCAAATCTGTGTTCCTTAGGCTGCAATTCTCTTCATCAGTAGAATCATCCAGAGGCACATGTTAATGCTGTGGTGAAGCCAATTTACTAAAAAACGGAGTGACAAATAAAATTTTTCATTTATTTTAAATAAGGCAAGGCATAAGGACAAAGTGATTCCATATTGTAATGAGAAATAATTCAATGGTAAACCAAAAATAAAGGGTTTTTTCAAAAAATTAAATTATAAACATACATTACAGATCCTTAACATGAAAAAGGCATCCAGTTATCTTTTGTTATGATTTCAACCTCTAAATCCCTTGACTTCAAGAAAACCTTGTCAAACCAAGAGGGATAAGAACTTTGTCAATAGGTCTTCAGATTAAAAGAACATTTCCAGAATTCTATTTTCTCCATTTATTTATACACATTATGTGGCTAGGACATTGAAAGAAAACAAGTGAAGTCTTAGTGAAATTCCTGTGGAATCAGATCCACATGGATTAGTGGGAGACTTGGCCAGTAATAGTTGTGGAAAGAGGTGATAGCTGAAAGTTCTTCTTTCAAGTGAATAAACCTACTAATTTATCCTTATTAGTTATCATCATTATTTAATGTAAAAATACAAGCAAACAAAGTTTACTCTACATAGAGAGTATTGAGACTGGTTATTTTGGTGATTGGTTAAACAGGATACAGTTGGCTTTATTGCACATTTTTCCACCTCTGTAAAAAAATCCCATTCTTAGAAATGCAAAGATATATAAAAATTAAAATGGCACTATCATCTATGATAGACTGATTCCTTCTCAAAAGTGTTCTTGAAAGATGAAAATTAAATGCACATGATATATATATACATACATATTGAGGGAATCATATATACTGAATTGTTTCTTTACTATTTATCTTTTTTTTGCCTGGGAGGACTATAGATTTTATTAAAGCTTCAGAGTCTGTGGCCAATACCTTTACTATGTATTTTTTAGTGGAAATTATTTTATAAAACAGATTATTCCATAATAAATACCTTACAAATCAGTGAAGCACCTTTGCACGCAGAGTAATGGCAGAATCCGACCTGTATTTATTTTACATTTTTTGTCCTAGAGATTTCTGGGAATAATTATAGACATAATATTTGCTCATAAAAAATGAATGTGTAGGTAGTTCTGATAGGAACCATAAGTCAGGAAGAGTCAGTTCATACTCAAGATACATATCTTCCATCATGACATGGAAAATGTATGTGTCACGCTGTGCATAAATTATATAATTACCATTTATAAAATTATTAAGCAGGCTAGGCATTGTACTGAAGAAGGTGGTTGCATTCAGTCAGTGCAATCTAGAAGACCAGACACCCATGACTGAATGCTTGCTACTTTTGAAGAAAAATATTTGCATAGCTGTGGTAGGACCTATGACATACCAGTGTGAAAGGCTAGTTCAAGACAGCACAGCTAAGTGAAACCAAAATACTCTTGCCAACTCTGTAGGTAAAAATTAATTTTTGATGCCCAGGATGAGCCACTTTCAATACAGAAAGAGAAGGACAGAAATCTTGTATAGCTCCGAAACACTAGTCTTGTTCCCTAACACTGTCCCCAAAGGATGAAAAGATTGGAAACGGTATTTGCCATAACCACAAATGACTTCACCCATTTGCCAGTTGAAACCACTCTTTCCTGTAACTCTCGGGGAGCTGACAGCAGCCAGCTTGGCTCTCCAGGCTGCTGGGCTGGGGAGGCATAGCAAAGTCTCTAAACAACAGCTGACTTTGCCTAGGTCAAATTTGGTCCTATCTTGCCCTTACTTCCTTTAGAAAGTTTTCGGGTAGAAATGTGTAAAATAGGAAGTCTGCATAAGGAAGGCAGCTAAGTAGGAACAACGGGAGCCCTGGAGTTAAAATCCATTTATTTAAAATAAATTCCCAGTATTATCTGAAATAATTGCAAGTGAACTTGCAAAATTGGTGTGGTTTCAGTGAAACAGTAACAAAGATCTTATGAAGCAATACACAAAATTAGTGTTATGCAAAGACTTGTATTTAGGTAAAACTCTCCCTGAGTATCATCAATAAACAGACCCTGCTAATCCTTTTTCATGGTTTGACCTTCAAAATTTTTTCTGAACAACCAGTCTGCAGAAAGCACATTGTATTGCTCCTCAAGCAAAAAACAAAGGCTACATGTGAACAACATGTCAGCAAAGGAGAGCTATGGCTGGGGAGGCCTTCTTTGAAACACAGACTTGATGTATAGATGAGAACTGTGGCAAAAACATCAATGATTCTTCTTGATAGTCCCATCAATCCCCTCATGATCCTATTAGGATGTAGCTGTTTAGTGGACTCATTGGTATCACTTCTGCCTTCACGTGATTGAGATAAGGCTAATTTTTTTCAAGCCACAGTTCTCACTTACTACCTCAAAAATAATTACATTTATCCGTAGATCGATCCAACGATCCTGATGTCACCAGACTATTGATAACTTTTAATTTCCACGCCACTCAGAATCTTCTTTGGCAGCATCACACACACAATGAATAAAATTAATTACAAGCTTCACTTTTTTTTAAGTTTCCACCTCTGTTGCTGTTGCTGAAACAACTCAGGATTTAAGAGAGAGAATACCATGAGGTCTGTATGTTATTTTGGATTTTTTTTTTAATTTATCATCCTTATTAGTACAATCAAAGCAAATTACTATTTTATTTCCCCTAATTCTAGACTCTTCTTAGAGGAAAACTGTAATCTTTTTTTAAAGAGGTTAACCTTTTATTCTTTTACAAAAAAATTTATTCCAATTTAAAACAGCATATTCATGCCAGCGTAAAACCACAATAACATAAGCTACTGCGGACGTAAATATTAACATTAATAATAATATAAATTGTAAATTTGTTATGTATTGTCCCACTGATGCTAGAAAAGTAGCACATTAAGCAAAGTTACCACTTCTGCTACCAGGAGACAAAAACACTTCACCTTGTAAGAGTTTCAGAATGCCCCTCTGCTCTACTGTTTAACTACATTAAGTCCACAGGCAAGCACTGTTCTGATTCAAGCCTTTACAATTCATCAGAGCACAGACTCTCAAAAAAAGAGTCTTTTTAATCTATCTTTATCATCATAATGACAGTATAAACACAAAATAGCCTGTGGCTCTGTGTGAGTTAATCATCTACTTTTTTTCCCCTAAGACACCGTCTTGAAGTACTAACACATTAACCTTGCAGACTGTTCACTTAGACCTTCTGCACAGCATGAGATTACTACTAGTCTCAACTGGTTAGTGTCAACTTCCCTGCTCTCCAGGGTTACCCAGGTCACTCCTCATTACCTGGAAGATTAATTTACCTCTTAGGGACAAAGTAAGCTTAAGCATACAAACACTTGAATTAAGTGATGGAACATATTCTGGAAAGAGAAGAACTAAATGAAACTAATTATTGTTTACTCTGATGAAACTGAAACACTATCAGCAAACAAGGTCTTCTTTTCACTGAAATATTTATTCATACCTATTCTAGAAGTATATTGAAAATACCTATCGTAATGAAAAGGACTCGGACTCTCAAAAAATACACTTTATGGTTTGCCAATACCATTAAATGTCATAACGGTTTATTTATATATAGATGCAATACATTTATATACAATAAAATGGGTGAATCTTCATCCACTGTAAGTCACCTGCACTTATGGTTTCTTTGCAATGCCTTAAATAACTATCTTTCTTATAGGACGATTCACCAAGCCGTATCAAATTCAAATGAAGTAAATATTTAACAGAATATTTTAAGAACAATACAAAGATTAAAAAATTAAATCTATAATTTCCCAGTACTTACTACATCTTTTCATTTAAGCATTTACGTTTTATTTTCAGTGGACAACGGAAATAGGTTCAACTAATTTAGGTTTTGGTTCTTGGTGTAAATACTGCACTATTGAGAGAGACATTGATTTATTTGACTGTGGAAATGTTGCTGTGTAGCTACACTGAAAATAGGACATCTTTTAATTCTTTCAATTCTGAAGGAGTGCATGGATTTGCATTTTTGTAGGTATTTACTGATACTAGTCTTGTTATTCCAGTCATAATAACACTCTAGTTAATTAAAATGTAACTTCTGTAAGACAGATATAATGTATTACTAATACGTAAAATAAGTATATTTTCTAAGCAGGACAGAGAGAGTTTGCATTTAGCTTCATTTCAGAGTCCTCATCTTTTTTAATCTAAGAGCCTGATTCTTGACACCAATGTGGAAATCATTGGTAACTAATAAGCATGTGAACCAAAAACTTTTAGATCCCCATGCAGTCTACAGAATACTTCATCTCTGTCAATCTGTCACAGAAAAATTTCTTCACGACATCTGACCTTATACGTCAAAAGAAGAAAGTGATAAACTGTGGAAAGATCTGGACAGTGGTTTACATTAGCCCTAATGAAGACGGCATCACAAATTTTAGAAATTCTGCTTCCAGGCTCTCACAGGACATATCTGTCGTACAGTTTATGGGAAATACAGTAAAACTAGCACCACTTCTCAGTAAAATTCAAGTTTTTCAAGTTGCCCAGTAAAATGTTTGGTTATGAATAGACATAAAACACCAAAAAAATCTCATAAGGTTGGCTAAAAATTTGATGTCAATGTTGTCTGGTTTTGTAATGAGTATAACCTGGTCTTTACTGGGAAGAACTTGTAAAAATCAGATTATGTAAGTCTCACCTATATCTAAGTCCTGCATGACACCTACAATGATTTGAAATAAACTCTATGAAGATCACAGCCAAGTGACCATAGTTGTTCTGCAATGATTTAGGTAAAATATTTATAACTTCCACAGAAGCACAGAAGATACACAAAACAGAACTAGCTAATTATTTACATTCTGAAATCACTGAGTGCAATAGAATTTACTTTTAAGGAGCATTCTAATAAAAGTATTTACTTCCCAGGATGCTCATATTAGTGCTTTAGGTGAGTTTTTTCTCACTTTTGTTAAGATAATTCACAGCTCTTAGCACCAACTTGATCTTACTGTTAGGAGGAGACCTATTCAGTTACACCCTTTTAGTCTTAGGCAGAATTGAAAGGTTTAGCAGAGTAAATGGAGAAGTCTGCTTCATTGAAAATAGCTCCATAACCCTAGCACCTTGATAATGCATTCATCAAATTTGGACACATATATGTGATTGCCATTACAGTATATTGAAGGCTAAGATGTCTGAGTTGCTAGAGTAAGTCTACACAAACTTGTATACAGTTGGACAGTCAGATAGATATATATGCACCCACAGACAAAACTGGAGTTTCAAGGCAGGAGATGGATTTAATTTATTTGAAATCACTTAACACCACCTCCATTTCTTTTAATTGATAGCTGAAGGTCCTCAAAAAGGTTTCTTTGATGAAATTCATATTTACGTGAGGTTTTCCTTAAATAACTCAATGATCAATACTCATCAGAAGTTTCATCTGAAGGAGTGAATTCAGCAATTAAGAACTACGCTGTATTTTTCTTGTCTACAAAGGCATACTTTTAGGATCTTTATTTGAATTGCACAAATTTTGAATTTAAAATAATATTACTAAGGTAGATTTCTCCTGGCATGGTTGGCCACATTTATATTAGTAAATGAGGCAGGGCTGGTTTTCTAGCCTCAGCATTAATGTGCAGTCATCCATTCTATTAAAGTTTTATCCTGGGATAATAATGCCAGGTCCTGTGGGGTAGCATATCCTATTGGGACACAGCCATCTTCTTCTGGGATGGTAAGAAAATTAAGCTGTATTTATGTGTCACCTCACAGAAGCTCATGACCTGTTGCCAGTCTGCTTTACCTTTTAGTAACTGATGCTGTCAGGACCTGACCAGGCTTCCTTGAGTCCTCTTTATCCCAACCCAGGGGCCCTGAAGCCCCATTTTTGCTTGGCACCCAGCTCTAAAATTCTGTAGAGGTGTCTGACCCCCACTATACTTCCAGGATGGACATCTGTGCGTGATAAACACTGGCTGGATGAGACCTGCTGCTGCAACACTTAGCTCTGCTTGCCCTGCTCAGGGGCTGTGGGATAGCAGCAGCAGGGCTGTTCCTGTTCCTCACCAGTAGCAGATCCCAGATATGTTCATAGCAGTTTTCTGAAAAAAATATAATTGTCATCTAAAGGTGACATAGAAAGAAAAAGTTACTTTGTAATACCTGTTTTACACCTTCTCAACATCTCTTCAGTAGAAATCAGCTTTCATAAACTGAGAAGTGATATGATTTCATCTCTTCAGTCTACCCTTTCTGAAAGATTTAATTTTATCTGAAGTACATTTCAGAAAGGATGACTGCTTAGGTACTAGAATTCCTGAGTTTAGCTGATTTACTAGCTGAACTTTAGCTAGCCTTTGTATGACAAACTTCTAACAAATTCAGTAAAACAAACAGCAAGTCTTGCCATATTGTCAGTCAGCAGGTAGTTCAGCTATTATTGAATTATTTCTGAAATGTCTCCAGCTTTAATTCCTACGAATATTTCTCTAGTCCTAAATGAAAACAGATGAAAAGATGATTTTCTTCTCTTAGAGAAATTTTTAATTGCTAAATGCTGAGTAGCATTATTAAAATTGACAGGACTCTGTCATTTCACTCGGTTCTAAAGTAAAATTTTTCACTCATTAAAACCCAAGAAGTACCCTATTAGATCCTCTAAGTCAACCCACTAGTCATAAAATAAGTTGAGTTTTAAAATAATGAGCTACTGATTTAAGATTAATGCTTGATTATCTTTGTGAAGTTGATAATAGTTACTCTTACACAGACTTGCCAGAATTAATGGGCCATACAGAAGTGACACAGAAAGGGCAGCCATTGCTCAATTATTTTCATTAGAACTCCTTCATTTAATGATGGAGTGTCATGTGAAGCATGCTATGCTTCAGTTTCACTTGAGATTCGGACAATATGACTGTCAAAAAGAAAGTATCGTGGTTCTTTCTCATCTATACTACAGTGTTAGCTTATTTTGTGTTTTTAATGAGGCACGTATTTCAGAGATTCTGAAGGATACAGGGAAGGAAAAATATTAGGAATTAAGAGATAAAAACTGCAAAAAAAATAAACTGTACCCATCAGTATAAATTTCTCTGTATTTCTCAGAATCACTTAATATTCAGATTTGGAAGGGACCAACAAAGATTATCAAGTCCAACTCTTTAGTGAATATCCTGCACAGGGATCAAACCCACAAACTCAATGTTATAAGCGCCATGTTCTTACAAACTGAGCTAATCTCAGAATCACAATATAAATAAACCAGTGTTTGGTTTTGCATGACCAGAATGAGCCAAGAATGCATTTTTAGATTTCAGTGATGCAGGGCTAAGTGTATCCATCCACTCTATCCAGTCAGGAGACATACGCAGGCTGTTCTTCAGGTGTGAGTCATTTGAACTCAGTCATCTTTACTCAACAAGGTTACTACATTTATTACTGCATTTGATTCATCTCAAATTCAGAGTCAAGAGAAGATGCTTAAGCTCCATAGACTTAGATGGACTTGCAGGTGGAAAATCAGTGAAGACCAGAGAAAAAGATACTATTCCAAATTATGGTTGCAGCAGTCATCTTAAACCCTTTATGGTATCTGATATATCCTCAAAATAGCCCACCTTCCTCAGTAACAAATTTCTTTCAGATTCATCTAGGTTAATTCAGCCATGGTATTCTGAAGGCTGTAATAAACAGACAAATATATATATATACATTTGAATTCCATTTCCCTGTGAATTCTCCCAGAGGAATAAGTATTTTTAGTAGAAGGACAGTCCCATTAACCTGCCTTTTTACAACAGGATTCTGTGTAAAGATTCCAGTCCTGTAAAAATTGATGTAGTGGTAGTAGACAGAAACAAGGTGAATACCAAGTGCATAGCTTTTTAGTGTACTGAAGTGCTGAATTTTTTCATTCCTTCTCTCCCTACATTGTATTCCCATCCTGCATGGCTTATTCAGACTGATACAAACTATGGTAAAAAGAAGACAAAAAGCAAGAATTAGATTCCCAGTAGCTGAGGTACTCACATAAATCCCTATGGCTGCTCTGGTCTTCCAAAAGCACTGGTCTAGCACAATTAAGAAGTTTCTGTTGTTTCCCAGTATTTTGGTACTCAAAGAATGAAGAGTAACTCAGTTACACTGCACCTTTCTCAAGTGTTCATCCCAAGTAAAATACTGTTAGCACAGTAGCATCCTAGGGATTCTGTAGGATGAACACATAAGCAGCCAGCTAAGATGAGTTTATGGCTGCTTTTTACTGCAGAGCAGTGATGGTACCTGAGGCAGACAAAAGCTCTTGCAAAAATCTCTAGTGCCATCTATTTATTTTTGGTAGAGGAAGAAAGAAGCTCAGCCATGCTTGACTAAATTACACTGTACACCAATAGGAGAATATGTTGTCAAAGTTAAATGAAGTGCTATGCAGAGATAATAATCTCTTTCATTGCAAAGATCCAAAGCTAATCAAAACAATTAACTAAGCTACTAACCATACCAAACATACTGACTAGTATTGTTTATTACTCATCCCAAAATAATTTCTCATTTTTCTATGATGATGGAAAAAGGAAACACATGAAATACGGCAATTGAAAACTATGATGATCCTAGAACCATCTCCAAAGAGTGTGTAGGAGAGCCAATAGTAAAGTAATTATAGAGAGTAGACATGTTGGTAACAAATATGTCATCCTTACCCTGTTCAAGGACGTGGGCCGTAGTCTGTTTCAACATACAGTAATGCAATTTTCACCCTACTTATTTAGTAAAATATTAAGAAAAAGTACTTTTCTCACTTATAGTCTCTCTTTGATCAATAGACAGCAAATATAATGTGGTAGCTCTTGTCCCAACTTACTCTAAGAAGCTCAACTACAGGACCATATTTCTACCAAATGTCATCCATTATCATCAATTACTTATTTATTAAAGGTGTATATGGACTTCAAATTCTTTAATAAACATGCAGCAATCAAGTTTTGTACATTACAGACCTATCTGGATGTCAAATCTTTCTTTTTAAGATGCTCTTCAGCATATACATGATTGGGTGAGCTGTATGGGGTTCAGCTAACATACCATTTGAATGGCAAAACACAGAAGTAGTCAGCTTATTCACATCTCTGTCAAATCAGAACTGCACCCGAGACTAGTATCTGAAGTGGAGGCTCTTTGAATTTTTACTATTTATCTGCTCTTGATCTAACACAAGACTGGATTTTTAAGTGAGCACCTCTTCTTAACAGAGAATTCCGTTTCAATTTTATTCTCAATACTGTTGTGGTACAATGCTGTAACATGACCTTGTGCTGATTCAAAAGCTGAAGCTATTTTGGACGCAAAATGCTGTATAATGAAAAATACTTTGGCAACATATTAGTATAATTCTAGGCACTTTCTGAGTAGACCTAATTTAGCGACCCCAGTCTTTTGTAATTTTTCTTCACTTTTTTTACCAGAGAAATTAAACACCAAAGGAAGATACTTCATAAAGCAAATTGACATATAGTCCTTCTCCATCAATCACCTCACTCAACTGTCCAAAGCTATGGATTAAAGTAAAAATGTGAAATCAACCCTATAGAGGTGTCTTTCTGTTCAAGAATCATCAAGTCACTCTGAAAACTCAGAGTGATAGCTTAGTTTTCTCATTCATATAGACTGGCATCTGTTAAAGTACAGGTAGTTTTAGAGAAGCCTCATGACCAGTCATTCTGTTGGGAATTGGATATTCAGATCTCAAAGACAGCTTCAAGAAATTCAGCCAGAAACTACAGAGCTATTAAGTACAGTTTTAAATGTGTCTTTTCTACCTTCATGAAGAATCAAAATTGTAGTTTCTGCAACAATGGATGGAAAAAAATGTTGAAAAGACTGAGTAGCAACAAAGGAGTTTAGTCATTGGGTGTATTTTTTTTTAATAAATATGACAAAAGGAAAGTAATCTTGATAACTTACATCATGAACCTAGCCAGCTTGTCTAAGTGTTAATCTGTATCTGTCATTTCAGTGACAGATGTAAGCAATTCACTGTATGTAATAAAGTATGTAATAAAGTAAGTTCAACCATCAAAGTAAAAAGGAACAAAGATAAATATAAAAAAATCCAAGGTACAGGAAATTATGGTAGTTTACAGAAAAAAATCTAAAGGAAAAGATAGTTTTGTTTAAATCCTGAAAGTTGCAGTATCTGAAGTTCAAACAAATAGTGTTGTACAGATACTGCTGGCGATGGATAACAATAGCACTAATACCAAAGTATATTATAGTTAGGAAAGTAAAATTAGAAGACTCAAACTTTAAGGGGAAGGGCAGGGTGAAGAGGCAGCAGGTGAGGAGAAGTGGACTCTTTCTGCAACTTTCTGTGTAATAGGAAGCTCTATGTCTCCCACAGTAAGACAGTTTCAAAAACTTCTGAAAAAATGGTAAGTGTAACCAAATTAAGTCCAGAAGGCATTCATTCAGTTATTAAGACTGTCTCAGTGAAACTGGCAGACCTCTGAAAATCCTTTGCTTTTTTCTACACTCTAGTCTATGTAAAACATAAAACAAAATGGTAATTTTTTGCATAGATTACACATTGG
This sequence comes from Corapipo altera, assembly GCF_003945725.1. Taxonomy (NCBI): domain Eukaryota; kingdom Metazoa; phylum Chordata; class Aves; order Passeriformes; family Pipridae; genus Corapipo; species Corapipo altera. Next base: position 2,423,417 of record NW_020884881.1, read on the forward strand.
CACCCAGCACGCAATACTTGAGAACATACTGATGATATCTGGCTGTGTAGATCAGATTAGTCTGGAACATTCAGAGAAGAAATCTACCAGTCAGTTCATCAGTAGAGAGACTGCTCAAATGAAGAGGCATTACCAGAAAGCCAAAAAGGGGAAGAGAAAAGGAGGAAAGAAGATGATGAGAGATGGACTGAAGCAGAAGTAGTGGAAGAAGGAAGAAGAAATGGAACTGTACAGCTAGGCTGAAGAGCAAACAGAATAGAGCAAGGATAAAGGTGATGATGGGAGAAACTCTTGGGTATTGTGGTTCCAGGTGTTGTTATGGATTTATGTGTTACTTAAACATTTCAAATTGTTGATTGTAAATCTGCCCTGGAGTTTAAATTATATGACTGCTGTCATTCTGATGCATAGCTTTTTAGAATTGAGGAAAAATACAATAAGAGGGATTCTATATCTTAGGACTTGTTTTAACTGTTAAACCGTTATCTTTCAGACTAGAGTATTGTTTTGAAGTTCCAGACAACATTATAACTTAAAAACAAGCCAAAATACTTTGATTCACATAAAAAGTAAGTTTAAAAAAGTAATCTTGAAAAGTGGTATATCACTTTGAAAATCCTCAGCTGCCCAGCAGAACACTCAGCCTCCCTAATATACGCCCATTCACATCCAGAAAGAGGAATACACGTGATTTTAAGGCTTTAAAAACAATTCACGTACAAATCTATAATAGCTATAAACAGAGCTAGCTGCTAGAAGCAGCAGTAACCAATTACAAGGCTGAGTGGAGGAATGAACCAGAGCTGCCCATTGGCACCCTCTTCCATTTTCCTTCATCCTCAAGGTTGAATGTTATAAAACTGTTCTTTTCTTTCAATACCTGGTGGTGGTGCTGTTGCTCCTTTCTGTACAGTAGCTTAATCTCCAGGTTTTTACCCGGGATATGAACAATGTCAAGTTTATTAGAGTTTATTATCTATCACACAGTGTTGCAGTAATGTTGTTATGTATTCTTCCCATTTCTTGGTGGGCTGTTAACTCAAGTGTCCCTGCACTTCCATAGTTATGTCCTAAAAACTTGAAAAATCTCCTGGAAAACTACAGTCCTTGTTTTGTAATTCAAAACAAACAAACAAACAAACAAAAACCCCCAGATTAAATAAGGTAAAAACAACAGTAGGATGAGAGCAGAAATTATGTGAATTGACCAAAAGTGTTTGAGTTGGAAAAAGAAGGCAAAAGTACTGTATTTGGAGCAGCATCATATCTACTTGCTCATGCAGTTTTTCAGAGAGGAATTTCATTCACGTAACTAGTCCTATTTAGTTCAGAGGACTAAACTTGTTCATTTAGGTGACTATAGAGATCATAAAAATGTAGAGCTGTAAATATCCCCCAACCTGCTGTGTGTGTGTTTATAAACAGGAATAATCATTAAGAAGACAAGTGGCTGCTACATCTGAAAGACTCTTGGCAGTGATAAACACAGTATAATTACTGCATAACTTTAGTGATCAGAATTTCCAGCATTTTATAAGACAATCAAATTCTGAGGGAAGAACTCTATTCCTTTGATTTATTGTTTATTATGAGTATCAAGTATACATCACAGTAGATGAAATGCTTGCTTCAAATGTAAAAATAAATGGTGGAGGCTGAAAAAAATTAAAGCCATAGCAACAAGAAAATCTAAAATGGAAAAAACAGCAGTTATGTAAATTTGCAAAATCCTGCTACTTATTTACTCTTATTTTTTCAAAAAACAGCAAAACAAAACCCAAACAAATCCTACAACAAAGTTCTGCTAAGATAACTCTCATTTAAAAGTGCTCATATTTCTGAGCTAAAGGGTAGATAATTAAAATGCATGAACAAACACGAATTAAACAGTAGCAGGGGCTTTTTCATGCTTTGCAAGTCATCTACATGACAAAATAGAACTATCCCATTAAAGAAAAAAACAAACACAAAAGACAAAAACGTGACTAAATCAAGCAGGACCAGATTAATGTTTACGGACTATAGGACTGAGATAAGGGCAGCAGCTATGGGAATAACATTATGAGTTCAGAATCTGAACTTTCACTAAAAAAGCATGTTTCTCATCCCTGCAGTGGGTAGAGGAAAGAAACAGAAAAAGGGAAGAGCTTAAAAACAGGAATGAGGATTAATTAATGTTCATATCTGCAGATAACTAGAATGGATTTAAACTATAGCACTGAAATAAGTCATCATGGAAAGTACAGAATCACACTCAAGAAAAGGGAAGCAGGCAAAGATGAGTTTTGGTGTTGTCCCGTATTATCTAACATCCTGGATTCTATTCTATTGTCACTGACAGCTATCAGACAGCTCATCACATCTCCCTTCTTTCAATTTCTGAATAACAAAGGCAGTTAGAAATACTATACTGAGTGTTCTTGCTTTTGAAGCACATTTTCCCTCACACACGTACATACATTTCCCTCTTTACTTTTTTGCTGGTGCACATTTACTCTTATTAATCTAGGCAGTCCTTTAGCTCTAATAAAATCAGGAAAACAGAAGGTTCAGGCAGGATGAAGGAAAAGAAAACATTGGAGGGGTTGGGGCAGAAAAAAACACCATGTAGCTAAAGGAAATAAAACCAGATAAATAATGACTTGTAAGAGGAAGGGACTACAATCACCATATTTTTCAAAAAATTCAATGTTGAGAGAAAAGACAAAGCAGTAAAATGTGAGAATAGCGTCATGAGCAGGGATAGACAGCATGGTGATGTGAATGGAATGACTATACCTGCACAATTGTATCTACATCACCGGAGAACAAATTTAAGCTCTTGATATACCAGTGTTAATTCAAAGAAAGGAACTGCATACCTCTCTATTAGTCACACAAATCCATGCTTGAGTAGTAACATCCTTCCTTGTTCTGAACATCAAACATGGAAAAAAACATTTCTTCTGGCATCCCAGCAACTATATGTCTATATCAAGGCAATTCTTTCCTAAAGTGAACGGGGGTGAGACATGCCTTCTCTGGTACTGCAATTGCACAATTTGCACTATAACTTCATGACTTTTTTTTTCTCTTTCACCTAGATAAAGTGCTTAAAAAAGAATAAGAAAATAGAAATAGAAATTTAAGTCATTTGCATCCTTTTCAAGCACTTTCTCATCCATCACCATAATAAATATAATGTTTCTAACACCCAAAAGCTCACAGGCAATCTGCTCCAGAATTTTAGACCAAAAGAAAAAAAAAAAAGAAATGAGCATTACCTATTCCTAAAGTTTGTGATTCCTTTGATTTGACTCATTTGAAGTGCAAAGTCCTGCACCTGGGTGAAACATTCCCATGAACCAGGGAGTACATGGGCAATAAGTAAAATAAAATACAGAAAACAAAAAAAAAAGATTTTCTTTGTCCAGGGGAGAAGCGTTTGGAGCATTCCAACATCCCATTCCCCAAATCAGGCAAAACAGAGTGACGGAGACAAGTTTATAGTTGAAAACAAACCATCAAATTTATAAATTAGATTGTGTAATCTAACAGCCTTCATTTATGGGGAACCTAAATCAATGACCCATGAGACCTTTTCTAGGACTTCTACCTTACATAGATATTTTTTCTGACTGCTATGAATAATTGAGGATTGCTGCCATACCACAGAACAGGAACAACTATAATGTAAAGTCATTGCCTTTGATGTATATTTTTGTATTTCTGCATAGTAAAAATATTATTGAACCCAATCCTATTTCCCTGCTGGTCTGAGTTGGAGTAGGTCTCCCACACAAGCACCGATAAGCTGTGAGGGATTCCTCATAGTCTTATGATGATAGGCACATGTTTAAATTCTTACCAAACAACAAATTCAGTCAACAGAAGTAACTCACAACAGCTGAAGAACAAACCTCTTTGACTCCTCAATGAGGCCAAAGCTGCAAAGATCAGTGGCATTCATCACAAATTTTTCCACAGTCAAGCCAGGTTTTTTTTCACAGAACATTTTGTAACTCGAAGGTTAAATTTACTCTTTCCAGAACGAGTTGCCATTCTGACTAGTGTCAACTCTTCTATCAGAAAAGGTAAGTGATCTTATTCTACCAAAGACAATTACCCCAAATTTTTTACTAAATGATTTCTGGTAAAACCAACGTGATGAACTGTGGAACACTCAGTTCATTAGCTGTCATCCAGCTTGACATTTCCATCTTTCAAGCAGTATTGCAGAAAATCAAAGATACACAGGGCTGCACTTCAAAAGCTGCAGAGGTAGCCGTACTTCCTTCAAGGAAAAGGACCATGAAGGCTATTGCTAATGGAATGTGGAAGATTACAGTAACCCATAAGTAGATAAAAAGTGTTTGAAAATTATTACTTCAGCTGCCCTTTAGACATACAGTTATAGAACTAATATTACTAAAACAGAATAAGAACATAATAACAGAACTTAATAAAATAATAACATTCTGGAGACAGAATAGGAAAAAAATCTTGGCATGAATGACTAGTCTTTTGCTGTGGCACTTTTTAAAGTCATCCTATGTAAATATTGCATTCTGTATCCATGTAAATGACAGTTAAAAATTACAGAAAATGGGTGAAAGTAAAATAGTGTTTATTAACTGAACACTTCAAAGGCAAAATTCTCATACCAATACATATGCAAAGAAGATAATCACCATTCTGTAATATATTCTATATGTTATGTTACAATTCTTCTTTAATTAGTGTTTGCATTACCTACTTTAGTCTTTAAGCCATCAGACATCTGAGTCATCTTCTGCAAGAGTTTATCAACTGGATTGCTACCTTAGGCATCCTCTTTAAAACTGAAGAAAGTGTTCTGTTTTCCTCCTATCCTTTCAGTTAAACAAGCTATATATATATATATATATATATAAACTTCATTCTTTTTCATTTTATATTATTTGGGTTTTTTGAAGATTTCTCTCCCCTCATAAATTTTAAACTTAATATTTCTTGGTCTATTTAGAAAACATAAAAGCTGCTCTAAAATCTTCACATTCTTTAAAACTTTTCCAGTTTTCTTCCAGAAGACAGATACATTCCCTTTGTCAGTACCTGCTTAAGTGCTAAATCCATCTATTGCTTCCAGTCATCCCCTCTGCCTCACTTCTTTGGCAGTACAATCACCTTCTGTATGTGACATGACAGAGATGACACAGGTATCAATGTATTGAAATAAATGTTTGATACCTGTGATTTACTCCCTGGATCAGAAATTGTATTTGTGTGCTGTTTATACTGATCCACTCAGGGCAACTGCTCTCCATTGGCACTATTAGACTTCAAATTGACTCCCACAGCTTTCTGAGAAAATAATTACCAGCTCCTGAGACCCCTCAGAAATCATAGGCAGAGCAAGCCTCCACACTGTGGTACTCTCAAACTTGTGCTGCTCTTGAGCAGGATTGTTCTCAGTGTTAAAGATCATTTCTATAACTAGCTACGGTTAAGCTTTCATTTAGCAAAGGAAAATGTTAGATACTTCATTAAGAACAGGAAATTACATTTTTAAAATAGTAAATACAGAATATATGCAACATCCTCGGGACTTAACAGCCAGCTGATGCCCTTCTGCTGATAGTTATTAACTGGTGCACCTATCTCAGTGACGAGACTTTGTGAACAATTCTACCACCTACCTCTGAAATTCTTCTTCCCTTGGCTAAGGGAATTCTTCTTCCCTTCCTTGACCATTGTACAACTTTACTGTCTCATTGAGGAAGTTAAACGTACAAACCTGCCACCTTCAACCTAAGTTTGCTCAGAAGAGACCTTTCTCCAAGCGAATTATCTTTCATCAGAGATATTCTCCCTTCCTTGTCTTTCAACCCTCTTGGTTTGTTTATCAGCAGGACATGCAGTCAAGATTATTAATAGTTGTGAGGAAAAAAGCTTTGTGAAATCTCAGTCTACACTGAGTCCCCAGCTGCTACCCTCAGCTTGTATGAGCCAACCCTTCTACAATTAACATCTAAACTACTTACATTCTTTGCAAGGGAAAAGGGCTGTTTGATCCCACAATCTCAGGTGTAAGAATTGCTCATCAAGTGTAGGTATCTAAGTTATCATTACAGGACCCTCAAATGCTAAAACCCTTGCCATTAAAGAACTGTGGCATTTATTTAAAGACTAATACTAGGCACTTAATATTTCAGTACAGTTAACTGTGTACATTAAACAGAGAGAGTTCCAATCACAATTTTGCTCCTCCTTCCCTTGAGAGATTATAAAGTTGAATTTTTCCTACCCCTTTGAATTATAAAATTGTTGATTTGATAAACAGACATTTTTACAGCTTGTCCTATGGATGAGGCTTCTGCTTCCTTTTTCTAAACAACTTTGAATTTTTCTATCTACTGCATATGTTTGAACATATTCTCTGTTTCAGACTTCTTTGCAGTAAGGATCATTTCAGCATAGTGGGACCAAGTGACATGTCTGTTATTAGATTCATACATTTGAATTCTCTGTGAAATCTTCAAAGAGTCTGCACATGAAATGCTAGCAGCACAAATGACAGATTTGGGACCCAACGTTTTCTTCTCTTCCTCAAATTTTGTGAACAATGTAAGTTCTGGACTGAGATTTCAGGAGTTGACAAGACTTTTTCAATTATTATTATTATTATAAAGTTATTTGCTTTTGAATGTCATCATTGTTGATGGATCTATGATCTAAGCCACATTTGTAGGCTTTTCACAGCATGACAGATCAGTGATTTCCTCTGGCACTAAAAGGCGGCCATTATCTTTATAGTTTAGTCATTTTTGAGATTCAGAATCTGCATTCATCTAATTCAAAGAACAGACATATGTCAATGAGAATCTCTAAACATTTCTACATTCCTGCTAAGATCTCTTTATGTGACTTTGCATACAGTTAAGTTTATTCCAATCCATATAAAAACATGATTGTTATATTTCTGCACAGTAAAACCCAAATAAATACTGAGAGTCATAAAGAGTTCCCTTTATTACTTTAGGCAGTGTACTAAAGCAGTGTAGAAGAGGCTAATAGGTTCTGCAAAGCCATTGCTTTTTGCCCTTGTACAAGTGAGCAGGACATGATAAAAAGTAACTGAAAAATTACTGTGACAGACTCTCAGCTGTCCATAACTGAAGTTGGAACCACTGTACTCTTTTCTTAAAAGTGACCAGACTAAAGACGCTAAATGGCTTGCAGCATTAATGATTTATTAAAACACACATTAAAACAAGTGACTTTTACATGTCCAGTTAAGCATAATATGGTGAGACAGAGTAAAATAAAAGGGTTTGCAAACAAATCTTCCCTTTATTCACTGTACTTCACAGAGTAGGTACTTCAATTCTAGTTTTCTAGGTCAACAATTTTTATCAGCTTTCTGGACTGCAACAAATTTACTATGGTCTGCTCAGGGTCCCCACCAAGATCCTTTTTCCTTCAGGGAGGTTTCTGCAAGCCCCCTGCAGATTTTCTGCCAGTTCTATGTTCCCCTTCAGAGTCTACCAGCCTTTACTTGTGTAGCAGCATCCCCACTCATGACATTTACCAATCCCCATTTGTCCTGCCTCACTCTCCCCCCATAACTATGTTCAGTTGTCACCAGGGAAAAAAAAAAGCAGTTTCCTCACTTTTTTGCTGGTACCCTGATACTGGTACTGTAGCAGCGTGAGCACTGACAACAGGCAGCCTTCCTGCCTGCTGCTCATCCATATTAATTCATGTACACATATAATAAAGTGAGTGGTAGATGGTACTTATCACAGTTATTTCCAGTGGCTGATCTGGCCTGTGTGCAATTAGCACACAGGTGCATGACATCTTATCATACTAATTATTTTGAAAATAAACACATCATTGACTTCTTCAGGGCTGGAGGGAGGGCATCGTCATATTAAGACTGACTACAGGAACCCAGCCACAGCAGCGGTCTTGTCCAAAAGCGGTCTTGTCACCTGTTCTCTGTAAGTTTCCAAGGACACTGCAAGGCAAAACAAGCTGAAAATCTCTATTTCTCTGAGGTAAGGACACCATTGTTCAGATGTCTTGATCAACACTTCTCTGTGGTAAGAAGGACACTGTTGTTCAGATGTCTTGATCAACACTTCTCTGTGGCAAGAGAATGACTTTGGGCAGCCTCAGAGTTGGACTCCAGTAGGAACAGGAGCTCCCCTTTGCAAGGACATAAGAATTTCATTTACCTTGTGCAAACAGAAGTGCCTTGCTTTGAAAGCACCAGGAATTACTCCCTCAGAAAGAGGCAAGGTGATGCCAGTCTCTGGTATCTTCAGTCTTAAAGAAATAGAGTTTCTCTGGACTCATAAACATATGAAGGCTAGGATAGAGGAGGGTTCACAGATCTTGAGAGCTTGGTGCTAATAACACCAAAGTTGTGTGTTCAATCCCTGTATGGGCCACTCACTTAAGAGTTGGATTTGATGATATTTGTTGGTCCCTTCCAACTCAGAACATTCTGTGATTTTGTGATCTCTGAAGGTACTGCGGGAAAGAGGGGCTGCCACTTGAAGCACTTTTTATATTAGCACATTGGAGATGCCATGAGAAATTTCAAACAGCTGCCGTTTATGTTTTTCCAAAGCGGCAAAAAGAGAGCAACAAAGACTATGACCTACAACACCTCTCTCTCCCTAACTGCATTAGAGTAGTCCAAAAACAAGTCATGCATTACTTCCAGCTGCCCTGTGAAGGAGATGAGGAAGACAACAAAAATATTGGAATGTGCTATGCTTATGTAAAAAAATTAGTTTCCTCTTAAAAAAATTGTTTTCTCTTAAACTAATTGATATTTTGTGCTGAACATTATCTTTCTGACTATTATTTTTAAGAATGCGATGGTTTTATGCAATTGCTTTGAATTTAAATATTTGTTTTATTATGAGAACTTTTAGCATTAAAAAAATAGCTTTACTTGTTTTTTTAAGCCCAGTTACATTTTTCCCCTTAAGCTACTTGGCTCTTTTGTATTCCTATATAGCTGCAAGGAATATGTTACTATTTTTTGAAAGGTTGCTTTTTATATTTTTTCTTTATTAATTAATTACCCTAATATCTTAATCTTTTTTGGATATGTTTGGGTATTCTTTTCATCTGGAAGTTTATTTATTTTTTTACCCTGTACGATATGTTCTGTACTCCCAGACCTTCTAGACACTAAATTTACTTAATTATCTCTCCTTAAAAGTTCACCCATTTAAAATTATTATGTTGCAGACTCTGGGCTTTTCACAAAATACGTTAAAATATTCATCGTGGTCTCCCTTTCTCTCTCAACATCAAATTGACTTTAATGAAAAAAGAAAGGAAAAAGGAAGACAATATTTAATTTATAAATGGAAGGGAATAAAATACCTTTAGTAATGTGCTAAAAGACAGCACAGATTTTTAATTAAATTGTAATATGGAAATAGTGCAGTATTTTCACAGTGTGGATGACACTGAAAATCTTGTTTATGTATCGGTTGCAGGATTTACCAAGCTGTTTCAGAAAATGCTTAAAATTTTAATATAGAGTATATATTTAATTTTAGTGAATATTTGTGCTCAAGATGAATAAGAGGGCTGACATAGCATATGTCACTAAATGAATTAGTGTTTACAGTCTAGAGATGGACAATGTAGTCATCAGAGGTGAAATTTTCAAAGTGTCATGACCCATGTAAAGGTCCCCATATCTTATAGCTATTTACTTTCTAAATTTCCATGGAGCTGTAAAGATGGTGCCCAAGCATCAGTTTAGCTCTGTTCTGCAGCCTGGCATTCTGTCTGCACCTGGGGAAGGTGTCACCCCAGGGGTCCCACCCCGGACACCAAGATTTCTATGATAGGATCAAATCTGAGGCACAAGAGATCACAGCATCATGGACTATTTTTCTTCTGACAAAAACTGACACCTGGCAAGTGAGAAACAGTATCTTTGAGATAGAAATACATTTTCAGTCCTATTCCTGCTCCCTGGTCTTGCAATAGTTTGTGTCATAAACATGGATTACACTTAAGTTTTTACTGGAACCCATAAGTTGCATCTGTCCTGAACATGTATTCCTTGTTTGACAACTGTGTAAAGTATCTTCAAACAATGATTTTTGTTAGACTTCTGGAGGCATTTGTCTTTCTTTATATCTATAAAAGGCATCTAGACAGATCAATAGCAGTTTCCTTTCACTTCAGATCCATTCACAACTATTACAAGTCACTCAGATGTTTAGGTCCTTAAAGTCCACCTGAAGACCCTGCATAAGAGGTCTTGCTCACAGTCCTTAAAGTTTCATGAAAATCAAGGTCATTAAAATTCTTCACCTTCTTTTTATTCACAATTGTCTTTACTCCTAACAACCTTTAGAACAGAACGTGAATCAAGAACGAACCATGGACTTTAAAAAAACCAAATATTAGAGTCTCTATTCTTAAAGTAATGCATCTTATTTCTTTAAAGTCTCAAGCCCAAAATATTTCCTATCAATAGCGTTTGGTTCAACCTGGACTGGAAATTATCAGTTCCATTCATGGGTCACAGTTTATAATTATCTTCTCTCTCTCAAATCTTATTAATCACACAAACCAGATATAACAGACTTTACAAAAGGCTTTATTGTGCCTGGTTTTGCACATAAATACTGTGTTTATATTTACTTCAGATACAAATGGTGCCACCTGCTCTTCTTAGTACCCTGACATTTGGTGCTAATTAGATGGACTTGGATTATCAACAGCACAGTAATACAGTGCTGCAGCAGGCTCTGTTACCATGGATCCTAATGCACTCGGCATTCCACAGGAAATTTAGCAGAGCATAAGAAATAAATCTATTCCTGTGTGAACTTGCACCAGTTTTGTGACACTATTAAGGTACATCCTCAAAGTCTACTAGATTCAAGGGTAAACACCATTATTATTTCTAAACTTTTATTAATACATTCTACCATTGAGTCACCATGTAGGTGAAACAAAGTTGCAAGTAGATTTTAAATACCCTGGCAGTGCTAATTGAAACAAGTCACGCATTCAAGCTGTACAGGAGAATGAATCTCAACTGGGGATCAGTTGCCACAAAAGACAACTGGCATCTCTAAGTGAGAAAAGTCAAAACAATTCATACTTGTAGGACTGTCACACTGAATAGCTGCTGTGAAAACTCAAGCTACTCGTTCCTTTTTAAGCCTACCTGAATGTACCTAATTACTATACTGTAAGACTTAACAAACGGGGGACTAATCAAAAACTTGCTTGTACAGAGGGATTTGACATAGTTCAATAAACTCTAGAGTTGAAATTAAATGAGAAAGAGGAGGAATGGATTATGAGAAAGAGGAGGAATGGTGCAAGCAGAAGGTAAAGATATAAAAATAACAGAGAAATAAAACCATTAAATAAGAAGGCAATGTAAAAAAAAGAAATTCTTTCCTTTCTCCCGTTCTCACAGTGAAATGCATATAAACACTCTAATTCTTCCCATCTGTCCTAGGGCTCAACAACTCTGTATTTCATAGCAGAGGTAAATTAGCAATTTCTGCTTCAGGCATCAGCCTCTGGTATTGTTTGGGGTTCTTCCTTCCTTGTCTTCATTATCTGTGTTTCTGTCCTGTACATATCTTGGAGTGTTGTGGAGCCAGAATTTCACATTTTTTTCAGTTGTACCCAATTTCTCACATCTCAGTGGAAAAGCTCAGTACCTGGCTTATAAATTACACATCCTCTGTTCTCTGAATGGCCTTTTTTAAGATGGTTAAGATAACTTGTGGGAAGGGGTGGGGGAAGCCTGGAAATTGGATTTTGGATTTCTAATGTGGCTCAAACTGCCACATTTTTTGGTGCCATGACTCTGATCGTAATTGGCTGCAGGTAGAATCATGAGACATGTTGAGATAACGAAGAGAAGCTTTCAGACATAATAGACTGGACCATTGTTGATAAGGTAGAACTTTAGCTGGAATGTAAGTGCTTGATATAGAGTTAAGTTTGCAGTAGTGTGTTAATGTATAGTAGAAGGAGTTGTATTTCATTTTAGGTTATATGTTAATTGCAGAGTATTGGAATTGTTGTGATATATGATTTTTCGCAGCAGCGAGGGGTGGAGGTTGTCATGGGTTAAGAGTGCCCCTTCCTGAGAGTTGGGGGCTCAGAGGTGATTGGGTGCCAGGGTAGTGTTCCCTGGAGAGCCACTCACCATTCATCTTGTTCGCTTCTGCTAAAAAATCATATATACACAGCCACCTGAAGCTGTTGGCAGTTTCTCTGTTGGTGTCTGCTGCGTGTAGGTGTAGAATGCCAGGGGGTGGCTGGGCTCCTTCTTTCCCCCTCCGGGGAGAGGGGAGCCCTGCAGCCCCCCAACTCTACCTAGGCCAGAGTTAGAGACAGCAATGGAGTGACTGTATGTTTGTGAGGGACGTGACTCACAAACAACTGGTAAGCGAGAGAAAGAGAGAGGTAGGCCCTGCAGCCAGGCTCTTTTCTTCTTTCCCCCTCCCTTTGCAGCCAAGCTGTAGAAGGGGGCTGTTTTTCCCTCTTACTGTTTAGTGGGAGTGGTGCAAGGCTCAGCATTGAAGCAGAGCCAAGTGGATGGTCTGATAATGAAACAGCTCAGTGCTAGGGAAAAGAATCCCAGGTGAAATTGGAGACGGGCCAAGGGTTCGGGAGTTGTCCTGCTGAAGTTTGACTGGGGGCAGTGAAAACTGACTTGGAGGACACATACATTGATAAGCTACACTACAGCAGCCTACAGAACCAAGGTATGAGACCGAGAGGGAGAAATCACACAGCAGAAATGACACAGGACCAAGGAGAAAGGACTCAGAGCTACCTTGGACTTCGTGAGGAAAGAAGGACTTCCAGAAACAGCTGGAGCTTGTTGAGGGGGGAGCGTTCAGGTCCCCGAACAGTCCCACGAGAGAGAGACTGGTTACTTATCAGCCTGAAAAGGCTTTTCCTGGACTAATTGAGGGAGGAGCTTTGAAGGGACTGATAGAACTGTAATATATATAGAGAGAGAGTTGCTTTTAGTTTGTACAGTATATTTATTTGTGTAAATAAATGTATATATGCTTCCCCCTTCCCCTATAGAAGCCTCTGGCCTGAAAGTTTTCTCTTTGGTGTTAAGATAAATTGTGGGAAGGGGTGGGGGAAGCCTGGAAGTTGCATTTTGGGTTTCTAATGTGGCTCAAACTGCCCCACTACCAAAGGCAAGTTTGAAAATTATTGCTTTCCCCTTGCAATTAGAATAATTTGCTACAGTATGGAGCAACATGCTGCAAATAAGATAAAACCAGGGAGGGATCCACTTCCCAAAGCTGAAAGCGTCACAATACAATGAAATCATGTACACATGACCTCACCAGGCTCAGGCTGCTACCTCCATGTGAGTCCTCTAAACTTCATCACAATTGAATTCTATTTAAAATATTTAACCTTTAAAAGAGGAAATTCATTTCAGAATCACCTTATTAAGATCAGTTTATGTAGGTAACATAGCCCAAGGGAAGTGGAAAAAGACAGGCCAGACAGCACCTACAGGTGTAAAAGCTTTTCGTGGGGTAGTATAAGTAATAAACTACTGCATGCAACAGATAAGCAATTAGGCAGGTAGACAACACATGATTTGGGGCAGAATATAAGTAACATTTCCTCTCTTTTTTTCTCTCTCTTTTTTGGCAGGTATGAATGGACTAGGTTTGCATAGCATAGTTCTATTTACAAGCAGTCACATTAAGAATCAAAATCACAGCCAAAAGTATTACCAATCAGTATGTATTTGATTTATCAGTTGCTAACTGTGGGAACATTTCTGTACCTAAATTACCAATTCATGAAGTGGTGGTGAAACCATAGTGCATTAATATAGTGCATGTTTTTGAAACAGGAAATCTCAAAGTCTGTATACAGCCTAACAAAAAGTAAAATATCTTCTTATCTGACTGGAGACTTGACTTTGCTTTGGGCCCTGAAAATTGTTCAGCCTACACAGTCACTGGCTGCTTCCCCTCCACCAAAGATTACCAGCTCATGTAATTTCACAGCTGAGATGCTATTTGTGTCCATGTAACCGAGTGCAATCTTACCCTGTGTGGCTTATGAATAACCAAGAATTTTTCTGTTTTATGGTATGATACTGCCAAGGGAAGAGAGATCTGCTCTAACACCTGCCCAAGAAAGGTTTATCCATCAGAAAGAGTGGCTTGGTTTCAATAAATGTCAGAAGAATACATGTACCTGCTTTAGTGGTGAACATGGTAGTATTGAACTCAATAATCTTAAGTCTTTTCCAACCTTAACAATTTTATGATTCTTTGAATACAATAGTCCCCACAAATAAGGAAGGACACTAAGGAATCTTCCAAACAAAAAAAGCTTGTATTGAAGATGAGATTCTCACAATGTACTTTAAATTAAAAACAAAGAAAGAAAACCATATTTTTCTTGAACAATAATTCATGAGATACCAAATATACTCCATTTCTGATGTCATGATACTGCCAAAAATTAGTAATTCAAAATAGCTGAATAACATGTCTCTGTAACACATATGCAGCAACCTGTCAAAGTTCACATCCTATTTTTTTTTAAGGGGTCATAAGCCAGGACAACAGAAGAGACACATAGGTTCCAAATTGTGGAAATAAGTTTAAAATTTAAAAAAAAAATCTATAAGATCATCAGATTTGGATTCTTCAGAGAGTTTCATTCTCTTGTAGGAGAATAGCTACTGGTATAGCTGGGGGTCAGTACTGAGGCCATGTTGCTGAGAACACAGCTGTGCTGGGCAGGACACGTCTCCAGGATGAAGGACCACTGCCTCCCTAAGATCTTGCTTTGTGCTGAACTTGCCACCGGCTGCCGCAAGAGAGGAGCTACAAGGACTCCCTGAAACAACATCTCAGCCTTGGCCATATTGATCATCATCACTGGTCTACTCTGGCCTCCAATCGGGAGGTCTGGAGACACACCATCTATAACGCTGCTGTTTCCTTTGAGAACGCACACAGGACCACTCTCAAGGAGAAAAGACAATGTAGAAAGAATCGTCGATACCACCTAAGGAGTCTTTCTGCTGTGCCTTTTGCAACCGGACTTGTCTATCTCAAATTGGCCTTTTTAGCCACGAGGGCGCTTGTAGCAAATGTTGGTAGAGCCCTTCCCAAATCTTCGCTAGCGAAGTCTAGCCATGATGATGAGCTGAGGTTCAGGAAATACATAACTGTTAAGAGGTGAGTATGCTCAGCTCCTACCTGACATTCTACTTCTACAGTCATATCTTTGATTTTGAGGAAGAGGTGAAATGCCTAACTTAGTATCGTCTGAAAAATAGCCTCATAGTAGGATTTATCCACTGTCCAGGGACATGAAAAACTACTAGACATCAATGTCAACATTTTTATCTGTGTTATTTGTCATAATCATTACATCATTTATGCACACTGTCATTGTTGTCTCCATCAGCTGTGTGCTAGCTAAAGCTGTTTATGCGTGTACTACATACAATAAAATATTACACACTGCTCTGGCAAAAAATGAGGTTTTTTCTGCATCCCAAATCATACATTTTTGTCCTCATCTTAAGCTAAGAGTTGTGGGGTGACTTTGTTACAGAGTTACACTTCAATATAGAATGTAGTTCCATCACAGCAAAAATACTTTCTAAAAAGCTTAGGAACATTTTGGTTTTTAGGGAAAACAACAAACAGAGAAAACAAGGACTATGTTGAAAATGTGACTGTTACATTTTAGAACTAAAACAGTTTGAAACTTTTAGTTACATGTATTTGATTTTTATGCTAGATAGCACACTATAATATTTTCATTGAAATAGAGTAAGGTTTAATTCTCTTTGCTTTGAATTGTAAAATGGTCTGGTTTGATTTCAATTCCAAATGTCAAAATCCTTTTTGAAATAGAAGATTGATCTTCTTTGCATTTCTGCTTCTCAAGAGGATTTCCTGAATAATAAATTAAAAATAAAGGCTTTGACCCTTATTACATTTATTTCCCACTTTCCTAAATAAGTTCTGAATGTGTAACAGTAGTCATTGAAAATGTTCCATTTCGTCTGAGACTAGGAACGAGGGAGAGGGGACTGGAAACTGTTCTCCCGTGGCCTGCCAGTGCACGTCAACATGAAGAGGTCCAGCCCCAAGGCCCAGCTCCCACAGCATCAGGTCCTCTCTCTCTAGGTTGAATGCTATTACTCTTAATAACTCCCTGAGCCTTTCTTCACCTCCCACTGAGAGTTTCTACGCTGAACTGAAAATAAGTAACACAAAGATTAGAGGGAGGAGAGGGGTTTGGGAAAAGCAAAATATTTTTCTCCAAAAGCATCCTCCATAGACCTGCATACAGATAGGGATGACAAAAAAATTAAGGGAAAGATTTTATTCAGTAGAATAAATGCATACTGTGATATATGTACACATATACTGTAAATCATATTAATATTTAAAAATTGTATGCTCCAGACAGTAGACCTGTATGGATAGCAAAAAGCATGGAATAGGATTATATCACCATCATTTGATCAGATAGTCAATCACATACAAAATTGAAGAACAAGTAATATGACTATTAATAATGCAATTTGCCAGATAATCCCCTGGTCTCTAGGGAGGTATCATAAGGCAGCAAAGTACAAGCACTCCAAATTTCTATTTCATTGTAGAACTGACTATAGAATATTTTGACATGGGTAGATAATATATTTAAGATATTCTCATGTTGCCATAATCATTCTTAAGACTCTTCATCTGTGAAATGCTACTGAGTTCAGTGTGGTCTTGCACAGATGCATAAGTGGCCCCCTCTACCTTGCAGGACAGTAAATTGTTTGAAGGTGTAATTACACCCGAAATGCTTGATCATGATGTAATTAAGTACCTCACTCTAAAATGAGAATTAATTTAAACTAGCATTCAAAACATCATTTAAAATTAATGTACTGAGACATAATAAAAGTACATAGTCTTATAAAAGAGTTACTAAGGACTTGAACATCATAAAAACATGATCCTTTGAAATTTCATGTAGCCACATTTCTGAGGAGTAAATATCATAATGAAGCATCAGCCAGAGATACTGTAAATGACCAACAAGAACAAATAGAGAACCTCAAAAAGAGAAAGGATGCTGGTTTTTATTTGGATGACTGCACCAGACTCAGATTGGGATAGGACTACAATGAGCACCTTTGTAATCACAACCAGCATATGTTCAGATACACCTTTCTAAAATATAAGAAAAAGAATACATTAACAAAAAAAAAAAAAAAAAAAAGGGAGTTTTTTTTCAAAAGGTGAAGTAGGTGGTAAAAGCACCTTTCACATTCTTAAAACACACTTTCTTTTTTCAATGTCACTATATTACTGGAAGAAAACATATAGCCTTGGTGTTAAAGGCTCTAAAAGTAAAAGCCAATGTGATTCAATATTACAGTGAATGAAGCCGCAAGAAATTTTAATTCCTTTTTTCAGAAAAATGATTCATGCTAAATGACAAAAAGAAAAAATTTAATCCATGGAAAACAGAACCACATAACATCAGACCAAATGAGATTCCAAGGAGTAATATGTACCACAGTTCCCTCTCACATACAATTTTTCTTCCATCAATTCTACAAAATTTCATAATTTAGTATTGCTGAGATCAGATTCTTGGTTGGTTAACCTTTACATAGGATGTTTAAAGTTCTTGTCTTTATTTCAAGGTTCTGTGCAACCTACCTATAAAGCTCTGCTTATTCTCACCCTACTTTTAAGATCTAACTCTTCTCTTCTGAAGTGAAAAGCAATGTAGCTTCCCTTCTGATCATTCCTTTAAAGCTTTTCTTATCCTACTCATCCTTTGATTACTGACCTCTTTATGATTTCCACAAAGAATCAAGCTATTACTCTCATTTGGGGGGCCACATCCTCTCAAATCTCATAACTCTTCATGTCAATAAAGCAACACTGATGTACAGCATTGAAGATCTGGCCATTATACAGCCTTTGTATTTTATCTCTGTGCAACTAAGTTGCAAAACCTTTGGTCTCATGTTTCAAACCCAGTTTCCTTTATTGTCATCATAAATCACATGAATGATAATTTCACAGAGGAATTGGTAAAAACATTTCAGATAAAATGGGAAGTGACCTTAATACTCATTCAAAATTCAACCCAAATTTTAAGCAAATCTGAAAGTCACATACTTCAGCTTGCACAGATGTGGGACAATCAGAGCCCGGCTAAAAGAACAGTGTTTAACAGAGAGTTCTGGGAAAGTTTTAATATGAATGCTGATATCCAGACCATAGGTAGTTCTGCTGAAAAGTGCAGAAGCTATATAGGTTCATCTGACCTTTTTCCTGCAGGCCTGTCAGGTATCAAACTTTGCATTCTATGCTATCCCACTGCATATAGAAATTGCAAATGTGAAAGGTCTTTGCATGCTCACTTTCAGTTCTGCTAGCTGACATGAAGACTTGTGTGATCTAACACAGCAAATTAATTTTTCTTACTTTCATTATTTTTAATTCTCACCATTTTAAAACACTGCTGCAACTACAGATTTCCCCTAAAATCCAGGGGAAAGGTATCAAAAGTTCATAAGCAAGATTTTTCCTCTAAAATTTATACTCTAATTTTGCAAAACAGTTAAAATTACATGTATATATATGTGTGTGTGTATATATGGTCCAGTTAAAAAAAAATGCAATGAGTTCTAGGAATTAAATCCCTGAATGTGCATACCTTATCTATCAGTAAATAATTAGCAATTTATATAGAAAATTTAACTTCTTTTTCTCTTCCAAATTTTGTGAAAACATTTGTAATCTTATGTTTGTTATTTATTTGGAATTACTAATTACAAAGTCAATTTCTAATTTTTCATCTGTGCATTTTTTTTTTTAGATAATTTTTATCTGTAGATTGATGAATGTTATGTACTTTTAAGTACAATACAGAACATGACCACTTTTTTGTCCACTGTAGCCTTTTGGTAGATGTTAACATTTCTGTCCAAAAAGTTAAAACCCCCACAATTATTCTAGTAATCTGCATACAGTCCATGTGCTTGTTATATTTTCAGATTTTATATGCAATATAAAATGTCATTTCTAAAATTGAAATAACTGGACATGGCACTTATTGCTATAGTTTAGTTAACATGGGGGTGTTCGGTCAAAGGTTGGACTCAATGATGTTGCTGTTTTTTTCCAATCTTAATGATTTCATTATTCTATGATTCTAATATATCCTGCAAGAAGGTTCAGTGAATTGCAGAGCTTATTCTATCACTCTGCAATCCAGCACTTACAACGTTCTTAAAACTGCCACTTTTAGAAACTCGGTCACTTTTTCAAAATTTAAAAGGAATAAAATAAATTTGTTTCCTTTGCTGTAGTTTCAAAAGTCACAATCAATTTAAAATGTTACCTTGAAGTGCCTCTGGTGCTGGAAATAACTTGTTCACTTCAAGATCAGAGAATAATTGTTGGTCTATCTGAGAATCTTTGAAGAACTGTTCTTTCTATATTGTGGCTCAGGAAAAAGTCTGCCAACAGTCAGAAGCCAACTCTGAGAGTAAAAAAGCACCCTTACTTTCTGAGTCAAACAATGCGTACGTGGCACTTACATTCCACTGGACTCCTCCGAACAGGTTTATGATGTGTGCAAATGACCCCTCATTTTTCTTCTTTGTTTGAAGGAATAGGACAGGCAAACAATTTTCAACAACAAAATCTGAAAAATGTAGTCTCTGTCCCAAAGAATCTATATTTGAGCACATGGAAAAGTAGAGAACAGATCGGAAGGAAGGGAACCCTGAACAACATGGTGTTCCCTGCCATCAATACACCACCTGCCCCATGACTGCAGAGCTTGTGAAGACACTTGAATCTTATTATTTTATGGGGTTGGGTGGAATGTATGTAGTGCATAGACTTTCCGTTTCACTATTTTACATTTTAGCTAAATAATGAATCAACCAAGACCATCGGCGGCCAAAACTTCAGTAAATGATGAAGACACAGTAGAAAAACCTCACGGTATTAATCACCCATTGTCTACTGATGTGACTGAAGATACCACTTAAGGAAGCACACCTCACCCCACAATATCATTTTAATAAACCGAAAATAACTTATTTTCCGCAGAGCACATGAGATCACAACACCAGGTACATTTGTCTCAGTGACAGATCATATATGTTATGTAGATTCATCAAAGATTTTCAAGCCTTAATTTGTCTGTCTGCTGGTATTATCTCATCACAGAATAAAAATATTTTATCCAGAATGATTAAATATTCATTTTTTAAATAAAATCTAAATATGAAACTGAAATATACATCTTTTTCAACAAATATTTTGCATAATTCAACAGGATATTGCATTCTCAAAAATCCATGATATTATCAATGTCATATATTCAGATCTGAGGATTATTTGCTGATAACCTATGCATAGAGAACTGTCATATATTAACTGCCCTTTTTTTTCTATTTATGAAAATGCCTATAAGAATGTTAAATTACCTCTAAACATTTATGTAATTCAGTCAGAATTAATACAAGCAGATATTAGAGTTATCACCAGGATCTTACATCAACTGGGAAGGCAGATTGCTTTTTTTGAGAAGATGATGATCAATTCAACCATGGAATAGGATTCACTTCACTTGCTTTGAGGAATCTAAAAGTGGGACACCTCGTCCAATTTAGTCATCTAGGTCTATTTGCAATCTGTAAAGAGAGATGGGCATCCTCATGGGTTAAGTCATACCAGTCTAAGCAGGTTACTGACATATGGAGGTGGCCTGTCAGAAGTTGGAGAATTAAGTAAATCCTGTCTCATGAGCTCTATCCAAGTGCAGGCCCACAAGCCTTAAACATGCACTAGTCCAGAGTCAAAATCATTATGTCCAGCCACGCAGTTAAACCAGTAAAAGTTCACTGTAACAAATATACTTCTCCTCCCCTGTATATTGATTTTTAACACAAATTAGGTACACTTGTACTTTTACCTGACCTCTCATAAGAACCCTCCATACAAAAACATCTATCCCAAATACTGGATGCAAATAATATTCTGGAAATATTGAACTATAGTTGGTACCTTTAATGGCTACACTCATCCCTTAAAAGCCAAATTCTGACCTCCTTTTCTAACTGATTTACACTACAGTCCATTATGTATGTCCCATTGATTTTGTTGGAACTACTTCTTCAATAAAATTCTACTTGGTAGATTAAAAAACATCTGCATCTGTTTACAGGTGATCAGTCTGAACTCCGTTCCATAAAAGATGAGCAATTACTTATAAATCAGGGACATTTCACAGGTGAATAATTATTCAACGTATTGAAAGTGTTCATGATATTAAAGCAATCTAATGTATTTTCATTGATCCTCTATGAAATTATGAAACTACTTAGTTTACCTTTACTCATTGTATTATAAAATTAAAATAATTATTAATTAATTATATATTAATATATAATTATTAAAATATGTATTTACTTGTGCTATAGTGGTATCTAACATCAGAATAGGTTGAAACATATTTTAATATCAAACATAATCACTGAAGAGATCACAATAGAAAGATTAAGATTTGCTTTACCCTTGTGCTCATATTTGTTTTAACATGCTGATATCCTGTAAATCAAGAATTAACTAATAGAGAAAGATTGTTTTATGGGAATTTCTGCATTAACAGTTTATATTTTAAGTCACTACATATTCCAGTATACGTGTGAGACGACATTTTTCTGCAGTTACAAAACAGAACAAATATACTACTTTATTTGAGGTACTGAGAAACTATGCACTGGTAAATTTAGAAGTGCATTTTGAATCAATAGATACTCAAATAATATTAAAAACATCTTAAAAATATTGAGCTATGTATTAAAGAGAAACTGTAGACTGCAATGAGGTCTCCCCTCAGTGTCCTCTTCTCAACTTGGAAAAGAAGAGAAGGAGGGGAGACCTCATTGCAGTTTCAACTTCCTTGTGAGGGGAAGAGGAAGGGCCGACACTGATCTCTTCTCTGTCGTGACCAGTGACAGAACCCAAGGGAATGGCCTGAAGTTGTGTCAGGGAAGATTTACGTTGGATATTA
This sequence comes from Corapipo altera, assembly GCF_003945725.1. Lineage (NCBI taxonomy): Eukaryota > Metazoa > Chordata > Aves > Passeriformes > Pipridae > Corapipo > Corapipo altera. Next base: position 2,445,521 of record NW_020884881.1, read on the forward strand.
GAAAAAGGTTCTTGACCGGAGGGTAGCTGGGCTCTGGAACAGATTCCCAAGAAAGTGGTGACAGCACCAAGCCTGACGGTCCATGTGTTCAAGAAGCATCTGGTTGATACTCAGGCACATGGCATGACTCTTGGAGATGGTCCTGTGCAGGGTCAGCAGTTGGATTCAGTGATCCTTGTGGGTCCCTTACACACAGCATATGCTGTGATTCTGTAATTCTGTGACTTTTTGCCGGTCAGAATAGCTAATAAATGAAATAATGTAATGTTAGTTTGCAGTTAGTCATCTTCTGCATATAAGGGCAAGAATAGTCAAATCATGCTTGTTCTCAGGAGCTGAGGAGAGAGGAGGCTCTATATCCTACTGACTTAGAGAGATCAGTGCCATGGAAGCAATTTCCTTTTCTTCGCCACACAGACTCTGAAAACATTAGGTGGGGGGTCTACCCTTCCTCAGCTTTACCCACTCAGTCCTTTGTGCACAGCTACACGCACGTTTTATGTGGATAAGGAATGCGCTTTTGAAACAAATTTCCTGACTGCCTCCAATTTGACTTGGTGCAGCAGTCTTGCTGTGTCTCAATGCATAGTACAGCAATTAGGGCAAACCAATCCATCGTATGATTTCTGGTGATACAGCTGTGGCCCTCCAGCTCAAAGGAACATACTAACCCGAAGTAAAATATATTGAAATGAGTACCATGGGGACCCCAGATGCTCACCATCAACTGCTTCACTCTGCAGAGATGCACTGTTCGATCACACAGGTGTGGTCTCAGGGCACCTGGTCTCCTAGGGAAGAAGGTACCTCACAAAGACCACTCTTCCTCTGCCCAACTGGTATCCCCCCACCATGCAATAGACCAGGAGCAAATGTATCATGAACCACTACTAGTGAATACAGAAAAATATATTCAACCAAATTAACATGCCTGCTGCTGATTTTGGTAATGAAGTTTCACGTCCAAAGTTATCAAACAGATTAGTTCACAGCACAGTGCTAGAGTGGTTGGGCAGTGGTCAACAGGTCTGAAGGATGACTAGCCTCCTGTGAGGGTACAAAGAGCAGATCAGCCTGTCTGACCACATCTAAGGACATTGAAAACCATGCAGCAAATGGTCCATGAAGACTTAAACTATTTTTATTGTACTATTTGTATTCTAACTAAGTGTCTATTTAGGTAGAAAGTATTCACACCAAATGTTCATACTTATAAAATGCTAGCACAGTAACCTGAAATGCTTGAATATTGGCAGACATGTATATGCAAGACTAACGCAGTTCTTCCAGTTCTCTCACAAGGCAGGATTACAAGAACATGCTCAAAACTGAAAAACCAAATACCTTTTCTACCTGAAGAAGGATATGAGGTACTCAAGCTTGTAAAGAACATGTCTTTCCATTCACAGCAAGGATCTGTTTGTGGTAGACCAGGAGAGTAAACTGATGAAGAACGGCGTGCAACACCAACTATCAACTATCCTGTTCTACTAGCATCTGCCCAAAGTTGGGCTGTACTGGAAATGACAGAGTAATTTACTATTGTCTCCCAGGAACAAGAGATTGAGTGCAGATGACATTCTTACATGTGTGATACCCAAATTATGTCACAAGTAATAATGGTTAAAAGTTTTCAGAGGCTACATTTGTAAGGTACAGCTCAAGAATTCACACAAAATTGTACTTAAAATGGCAATTCATTCACTAGGATATGACCTTCTAGTTACTCTGAGTTGGAAAAAGAGTTTCTGGGTTCATATGCTATTAGCAAACACATGCATATACACATACATATTAAAAGTATTCCAACTTGGCAGGAGGTATATCAAATATAAAATGGCAAGATATTCTATTTAAATGACTGTGCAGTAGATTATGAATCATAACTTTGTAAAATATTATAAATCTAAATTTGATGCATTTCATGATAGAATATTAAACTTGAATTCCTATTTATTAGTAAAATTAAAAACCTCTGTGGAGTATATAAAAAATTTCTCTTTCATGTTAGAATAAGAAGCTTTTTTAAATCATAAATTTTGTAGGTGAATCTAAGCTTTAACAATTTAGATTTGAAATTTTAGGATTTAGAAGTGCTATTCCACTGGATATATTATGTGAAACAACAAAATGGGTGACAGCAAGTGAAATGAAGAAATCAAATCAGTGAATGGGTACCATATGTTAGGTCCCCTGATTTGACAGCTCTTGCATGACCAAGAGGTGTCAAATGTTAATTAATACTTAAGAACATTAGCAGTTGCCAGAATTAAATACTATTCAAATTGAATCTTCTGAAATTCTGTAATTTCTGTATCAAAAGACTGGTCCTTTGTAAGACAACTGAATGTGTATATTTTGATCAAATATACCTTAAGCTATGGTCTTCTATCACTTATCAGTCTATTGGATCCTGACAGAAGAGAGATGGCAAAGTTCACGCCTGTCAGTTCTCCACCTTGAGGAGAGAATTTGGTCTAAACATTCTGATCTGATGAATAGCACAAGAAACTCTGTATTTCTGTCTTATTAATTTTGACAGAATGTCACTCACTATTCTCAGACAATCAACTTTTTCTTTGGAATTGACTAGCAAGGCTTCTGAAATTTGTAACTAGACAAAATCAGCAAAAATGGTGAATTTATTGCATATGATATAACATATTAAAGAGATTAAATTTCATTCAAGTTATTGAAAGAGGTCTTGATGCCAGCTGAGACATGATCTATGGTCCTAAACCCAAAAGTAAATGCTTTCTGACTCCGTGTATTATTTAATCATACATGATGCTGTTTGATTTAGTGCTACATTAGAAGCAGCAAGAGACCACTGCAGTGCAGCTACCTGTAACACAAAATTTTCTTAATTCTGAGATATTGTATAAAGCAGAGTAAGAAACAGCTCAGACTTTGACAAATATCCTCAAAGTCTTTTGGATCCAATTGATGTGATGGGTAGCAAAGATTCAACAGGCAACTTGGCTCCTGCTTATCATGCTGCAAATCTAGCTACTGCGATTTTTACATGGAACTACTGTACTTACACAAAACAGCAACAGACATTTAATAAATATAAATAAAAAGTCAAAAATCCTCTGTGATTTGTTCAAAAGATACTTTTCAAATAGAAATCAAGAAAATGTCAAAGAGCAGCAAAAGAACAGAAAGAATATGAATTTCCCTTTATAATTCATGCCTAAACATCCAGATTACAATGCAGAAGTAAATTGCAGAGAGGTAGAGCACACAGCTATTTCTGTGTCCTCTAAAACACTCCTCCTGTGCCTTAGTGCCTTTGGAAAATGTGGCAAACTGATGTGTCTCAACTGCATCTGTGCTGATTTTCTTAACTTTCTGTAGGTCTCATCAAGAAAAAAACTACTTTAGGAGGGATTTTATGGTAATAGAACCATTACTCAAACTAAATAACAATGCAATGTACCTCTAAAAGATTCACATTCCAATTTTCAATTTGTTCTATAAACTTTTCAGAATGTGGTTGCATACACACGAGTAACTTTACTTCTTTCTGTTAATATTTTTAAGTACAGTTTTATTTTCAAAGAGGAAATTAAGAAAATAATTAAATAATATATCTGTAAAATTCCTAGGTATTCATGTTTTCTCCTATACAGCACTGTGATTTTTTTTCATTGAAACAAATAGTTCCGTTTGATAGAGCTAATTCAAATGAGGCCAATTTACACAGATCTCTCTATACTTTTGGAAACTCTTCCACCTTCATTTTTAGCAACACAGTCAGCCATTATAGGCAGTTAAAGGTTGATTAGGTTTGAAGAGTAATTAAAATACTAACCATACAAAACAAGGGAAGAGACCACTTCTGTAGGGATTTACATGAAGATTCCTAATTAATGTTTTTGTTGAGATTTTATTAAAGGGTCACATTTTGCTGTTCAAAGACTGTAAACACTATGATAAATGCACACCTTTGAGGGATTCTGTGGGGAAAGTCCAGAACAAATCTCAATCAAACTGTGTCTTCTTATGTCAGATTTGAATTTGAGGGTATGTTTTTATCCATTAAAACATGAGTATCCAACTTCGTTACATGTTACGTTACGTTACATTTCTATCTACTTGTTCACGCAAACACATATCTACATGTGTAAGCACGTATATACATAGAAATACTTTACATATATATAAAAAGGACATCAGAATTTTTTGTTAGAATGAACTCAAATATTAGTCCTGTGAAGTTAATGGAAGCAAATCTGAGTAAATTTCATTTAATTCTTACCCCTCTCTTTACTCTTAATCATTAATGTTGCTTTCTTTCTCTATCACTGTGTTTCGCTTTTCTGAAAGAGCGATGGTGTATATTTTCAGAACTTCTTTTTAATGCAATTATTAAAATAGTACTCTGCAATATCTTTGTTTCATTTTCAAATATTTGTATTCATCCTTCTGTAGAGTTCTTAAGAAACACAAGACCTAGAAATCTATCTTAAGGCAGGACTGACAAGTAATAGCTCAACAACCAAGAGCTAAGAACACAATGACGGGAATAAATCTGGTCAGTCCACAATGTTCCTAAATAATGCCAAATCTTCAGCTACCAGAAACTTGGCCCACCAGATGAGTGGGAAGCTGAGGGAGATGAAAATACTCCAGGATGTTAAATTTAAAGTAGGCATAGAGTCTCTGTCATCACCTGTAATCACGGTGAAAGTCCTTTCTCTTGAAGAATCAATAGGAATCAAAGGATGAATACTGTCTCTGTCTTTACAGTTTTCTGCTGGGGGCACAGGGATGAGCAAAAAGCTTCTCATCTCCTCACTTCCCATTCCCACAGAGATCCCAGTGCTAAAGAAAGACTGTTGGAGGACCCTGAAAGATTCATGTCTCATCTCACGAAAGTTCTTTTTATTTTCTATATCTATGAATATAGAAAACCTGCGCCTTGAAAAAATATGTAAAGTAAGGTTTCTGGTAACTTCCACATATGGTTCAATCCTAGTCGTGCTACATTCTTTTCCATTTTGTTGTAGTAAGACAAATGAGTTTTCTCTGCAAATGCTTTTCTCCTTCCCTGAATAAAAAAGTTTAAAGGTAGTCATTGAAATATTGTTTTGTGCTTAGGAAGTTAATGGCCCAATTTAATTTTTTTTTTAATTCCAGAGAAGTTGGAACAAATCTTTAACATTTTTCAGTGAACTATTCTAATATTGAGGATTTGATCAATGTACACTAAAATTCAGAAACACACAGAGCTTACTGCAAATCAACAGTGGCAAAGAAATTACTTTTTCAAAGTTTAGGTGAATCATTGCTTTTTGTAAAATGGCAAAAATCAGAAAGTAAACAAACAGGCAAACTCAAGAGAAACTTATTATTTTATTTGTCTCCAAAGCACAAATTCTTTTAGGAATAAGAAGTAACAGCAACCAAAAATAAAGAGGATTTTAAAATAAAGTTTAAATAAATAACAATTGTATATTTAAAATAACGATTTAAAAAAACCTGTTCAAGCCATCACAACACTTGACTGTAATAATCAGTAATACATGAGAGTAGAAGTAATAAGAAGGCTTATGCCCTTGTGTAATTCTAACCTTCAAGGAAAATAAATTCCTTCAGGATTTCCAGTGCTAAAAACACTGTTGATTTTACATGGAAAAGAAAAGAGAGAAACGTTTTTCACTACTAAGCATTTTCTAGTGTCTTCACAGGGAAAAAAAAAATGCTTGAAATTGGATTAAATCAGTAGCATCTTCACCGCAGCTAGTAAAAATTTGAATATGAATAACTCGACTAAATAGAGAATAGGGATATCAGTTTTGTTGTTGGGAATTAAAAATGTTATATTAAAAAAAGATTCAAGCATCTCCTAAGTAAGATAAACAGGAAGGCATAATAAAACCCATCTCAAGCCTGAGAAAACTTTATATCTATCAATTTGCCTTTTAATATTATTGGAGAGGGAGATTTTCAGATTATGGCTGTATCTCAAGCTTTTGGATATCTTTCAGTGTACTACTACCTACTGACACCACAGAATCACAGAATCATTCAAGGTTGGAAGAGACCTCCAAGGTCATCTAGACCAGCTGTCAATCCCACACCATCATAATTACCTCTAAACCATACCACCAAGTACCATGTCCAGAAGCCTCTTGAACACTTCTAGAGACGAGAACATAATACACAAATTGGACTGGTGGGCAAAACACAAAAAGAATCTTATTATCTGCAGTGTCCAGATAATAATACAGGAAAATCAGGATAAATGGTGTTTTTAAGTTCAGTCTTCAAGTCCTCAACCAGAGACGGGAATACAGAATCATATAATCACAGAATAGGTAAGGTTGGAAAGGACCGCAAGGGGTCATCTGATCCAACCTCCCTGCTCAAGCAGAGTCATCCTAGAGCACATGGAACAGAACTGTATCCAGAGAGTTCTTGAATATCTGCAGTGAAGGAAAGTCCACGACCTCCCTGGGCAACCTGTTCCTGTGTGCAGTCACCTGCATATTCTTTTTAAGAATTGAGCTGAAAATTAGGGCTGAGAAACTACACACAAAATATCAGAGAAAACCCACTGGAAGGACAAATAACAACTGGGATAGGCCAAGGTTCAGGTTTCAATATTAAGCTATAAATAACTAAATGTAACAGCTCTTATATTTGTATTGAAATTTGGGGATTCATTCATTTCTTTTATTTACCACCATTATTTCAGAGCAGACTTGGCCATGAAGTAAACCTCTGTCTTCTCAAGGGAAAGATAATTTCAGGAGTGAGATATTTAATGTTTAGTAGACATAGAAGATGATAGTACACTGACTCATTTGTGGTATGAAGAACCAGCCAGGATTTCATTGCTGTCTCTGTTTTGTGCATGGGAGGCCCTAACAAATAACTGAGGTGTATCAAGATGTCATTTGTAATTATCTGGGTCTATACTTGGCTGAGGTCATTCCCCCATTCTCCATCTAGAATTTTCCTTAAATCATAGGAGGTTTATTTGGAACTTGACCCACCCACCCCCCCCCCCCCCCCGATCTCTTGTTTCAGTTTACTTAAAATGAACATATTTCTGTTACCTAACCCTATAAATTTGAGTTAGATAAGCATAGGGATCATGATGAATCACCAGCTGGTTTTGAGTCTGTTGCTGTCCAAGTGTCTTTTCTATTGTGGTAAACTACTTTTAACTGGTTTTAGTCACGAGTCCTATCACTTGTAGGTGCTCTTGCAGAAGAATTCATAGGTTTTTCCCCTGTGGGTGAAAATACATGTGCAACCAACATATGAGACCGCCCATGTCTTCATCCCACTACTTGATATCATATTAACTTCCTGGGTACAGAAAATGTTTTCTTTCTATTTTCAGGCACAGAGAACATACCATAATTTTGTTTCATAAAATATATGGATATCTGTTTCAATCAGAAATTATTTTGGATCTATCAAGATATAGCCTGTGCCTTTTATACACTACTTTTCACTTGGTAATTCAATTTGACAGATGTGATGAGGCTGAGACAAGTCATACAACCATCTGTGGTAACATTTAGAGCTTCACCAACTACAGCACGTACACCCCTTATTCCACCTGAAGAACTTAAAACCATGTATTTTCTACTTAAAATAGTAAAAACAAAATAATTCATTTCCAGACATGGGTAACTATCCAGCCATGACTTACTGCTATGTGAATCAAGGCCAATAAGTAAAGGATTAGAGTAATGAGTTATCATTTAGCTCAGTGAGGAAGTGAATATTACTCTTTTTTTTTTTGGTGGAGTATGTGGTAAAAGGCAGAAGACAAGATATTACTGAAATGAGAGAGTGCAAGCATTGGCTCTGATATTTCTGTGATATGTATCTAATCTTTGAGAAGTCCAGTGCAGTGTTTGAATTGATGGCACAGTACAACAGTACATATACAATAAATCTGATGGTTCAGAAAGTGTAGGAATGCATGTGCTTGGATACTACACAAAGCCTGACAAAGCCAAGAGAACAGGGGTGTTGGTGTGCAGAATGTTTGGAAGAGCACCTCTATAACAAAGGCTGTGAGAAAGTGTCACCAGGCAGCCAAAAACCTTGGGAGAGCCAGTGAACAAAAAAGTTCATTTTCCGTGTGGAGAGCATTATTTAGTGGAAGAGGGAAAATCAAGGCACATCACAGGTGACTTATGTACGTAGTGTAGAAAATTGGGTATTGCTGCTTCCACTAATAACAGAGAGGGTGGTAACAACCCGTAATGCTGGGGGTAGTGGCAGTAATTAAAGAAATTACCCTGACATTAGGTAAAGGTATCTACACAAGAAGTAACATAAGCAATCTGTTGTAGTCACAGAAGGTAGCACTCCTGTAATAAACTTTCCAAGTAACAACAAGAAAATATAAGATCAAACTCAGCTATTGATATGAGTGCTGTATTAACTGTTGTGACAATTTGATACCTGAGCAAGCAGGTTTGTGAAAACAAGTGATAATTACCTAGAGTTTTTGCTCAAACTTTATAAAGGCTTTCAGTTTTATGATATGATATAGAATCCTGTTTTTTACACGTGAGGACGAGCAATAAGAATGTATTGATTTTTACTCCATCCTCAAACAGAGTTTGTAAACTAAATAAGGAGTTCAAGACTTGACCTATCATCAAGACCTCAATAGTTTAAACAGAAATTTAATTTTCACCGTATATACTTCAGGGATAACAACATGAGAATTACTGTGATGTGTCCATTCGCTAAAAAAAAATCATATTGACAACTACAGATAGGATCAGAGAGGAGGTCATTGAAAACATGAATGGAATTGAATCACTGCCACAGGTCTTTAACAAATTGTGTACCATCACTGAATTTGTGCAAATTAACTACTAGATTTCTCTTATATGGTCCATGAATTTTTTCTTCATGTTTAAGAAAAAATGTCACGCTTTTCTTACAGCTCAGCAATATGCATTGGAGAATTGAAGCGAGACAGAAAAGTGATGAAAAGAAAGCAATTCCTTTCCTGCACTCCTGTAAATGAACAATTTACACATAATGTTTTACTTTCAGAGTTACCTGTGCATTTCTTGATATTGCTATTTCTTTTTCCATGTGATCCTAACTTGCATCCAAAGTTCTCCTCCCAAAATTCTGCAAACCAGACATTTCTTCGATTGTTAGCAAGTGTTCTGCTCCGAAAATATCTATCAAATCCTACATTCAAGAGAAGGGAAAGAAGCATTAAAATGTGATACTGTATCAAAATAGTAATTTAAAGACAATAACAGATTTTGTATAAATATAAGAACAAGAAAAAGTTTTAGATACAAACTACTATAATAAGATACTTTATCAGCATAGTAGATTAATCTAATCTAAGGATTAGATTTCATTTCAAGGTTACTTAAGATAATGGGGGTCCTCTTCATTGAACCAGAGGGCTTCCAGAACACCTAAACTTCTGCTTTTATTTATATATCTCTAATGACATCATATGAGAAAGTAAAGATTCCTGCTGAAACTTATCTCCAGCCTTACCCTTACAATCCAGCAGCCATAATCAAATCATGATTAACACATCCCATCTGGATTACGCTCTTTACAAATATCTCCCTGTGGCTAAATTCTCCATGTAACATCAGTAGTGCTCATTTTTTTCTAATGAATTACCAGTTTAGTGCACTTAACGAGACATTAAGTGATGTTACTATGTCCAGTACCCTCACAGGAATAAAGTGCTTCAAGCCAACTTCCACTTCATCCACTAAGTCTGAATCTTAGTTAATTTAGTGGGTTCTTAAAGTAAGTTTAGGAGAGGAAAGAAGGGCATAGATTGATGTACTCCCCAGAGAATAAGCTGACTCATTATCATCCATCCAATACTCTCCTTATTTGTCCCAAAAAACCACCAGGCTATGTTAAGAAGCTCTCGACCCCAAATGTCCTAATTAGTAGACAATTATAAGATTGTCTAATTGCAGATTCAGCATCTCCTCATCTTAACAGAGATATTAAATGATTGTTGGATCAGGCCCACTCAAGTTACTTAGTTGGAAAGTTTTTCCTGATTACCCTGTAATCAAGGACTACATGATTTTTTAATTATTTTTTAAAGAGACCTATGGTACTTGAACATTGGCAGAGAACAAGGTTTTTGTGCCATGTGTGTCCCTACCATCTATTGATGTTCTTTTGGGTAGAATGGTTACTGCTCCTTCTGCAATCTCCTCTTGCTGCTGAACTGGTGAAATTTTTGACCCCCAGCTGTCTGAGCCAATCCAGAGGAAATGCCCAGACTGATTAGCTTTTTTTGCTGCTTCCAATATTCGCCTGCAAACAAACAACAAATGATTAATTAAACAAACTGCATTTACAAAGAACCTGAGAACCCCCAGCATTTATTTTGGCTATGTATAAGTAAACTTACACTAATCATGTAGTCAACAGTTTTCACAGTCTAAAGCATATTCAACAACAACTGTAACGAACTCAAGATACAGTACTATACAAGTCAATTTGTTTCATCTTTAGCAGTATTTTTCTAGTATTCTTATTTGTTTCTTTCTTTTCAGTCACCAAATAACAATCTATTGGCACTGGACTCTTTGGAGCTAGGAACAGGTTAGAACTACACAGAATAAAGGACTAGCACGTCATATAATTATAACTCAATTTCTTATCATCAGATTTCCAAGAATTTTTACATGGGATTGAATCTGAAACTCCTTTATTACTCTATTCTGCACCAGCTAACCAAGCATCTTTGTGAAGAGGAAACATCTTCAATACACAAAATTAGGAAACAGGCACCTAATATCATCTTCGTTCGCAAACATGATCACTGCTCGAGCATTTGGAGTTTCCAACAAGCGCTTGATGATCTTTTCAAATTCTCCTGGTCTTGGTTCCCGAGGGATTTTGAGTGACTGAGCAATGCAAACACCTCCTAAGAAAAATTAAAATGATACAAAAAAAAAAAAAAAAAAAAAAAAAAAAGAAGAATTTTAACACACTGAATATCCATACTTCAGATAATCCACAGTTAACCAGGCAGGCAAAGAAAGCAAGGTGCTAATCTGAGATACAGCAGCACAACCAAAGTAAAATTATCTGTGTATTTTGAAATATTCACTGTATTTACTTACACATTTAATGTCTTAAAGATTACAACACCATTACCTGTTATTTAATTTTTAAATACATTTTTAAACAGAATCCAGATGTATATTGTCAAGCACCACACTGGCTCAGCTGGACCGAGTTCCACAGACTTATCTAATTCAGGGTACCTGAGAACTCAGCCTTGCTACAGCATTGCATTGAACCATGGAGCCACTATTCCACAGTTATCTTATGTTCACAGAATCACAGAATATGCTGAGTTGGAAGGGATCCACAAGAATCATCAAATCCAACTGCTGACCTTGCACAGGACCATCCACAAGAGTCACACCATGTGCCTGAGAGTTCTGTCCAAATGCTTCTTGAACTCTGTTAGGGTTGGTGGTGTGACCACGTCCCTGGGGAACCTGTTCCAGTGTCCAACCATCCTCTGGGTGAAGAACCTTTTTCTAATATCCAACCTAAACCTCCCCTAACACAATTTCAGGCCATTCTCTTGGGTTCTGTCACTGGTCACCACAGAGAAGAAATCAGTGTCTGCCCCTCCTCTTTCTCCCCTGAGGGAGTTCCTAATGTGGGTCTTTGGCATCAGGTACTGTCATACACCTCTGCTTTCTCAGCAGAGAGTACAATGTAGAGAATTTACAATGTTCTCTTATGAACGAATACATACAGATCACTTTTAATTGTTATTATGACGTTCTTAATTAAGTTGTCTTAATTATTTAAGAGGTTATCATTGAATATTCTAAATTACTAATCAGCAAATGAACACAAACTCAGAGATGATATTTTTTATATCTCTTCCTGACAGAGGGAGGAAAGTGCTAATTGAAATCTTTATGTTTTACCTGTCAGGAAAAAAAGGGCCAAATTTCTACAGAAACTTAGGGATTTCTAATAGCTTTCATACACCAGGTCAAGGGAATCTCTAGTTCCTAGTTACAATACTATTATTTGTGTATGCATGCAAGGAGAAAAATTCCTTCAGCCTGTTTCTTGAATCACTGAGTCTATATTGGCACCAGCTTCCTATACCATAGACGATATATTATTGTTTGCTGATTTGCCTATTTTAATTATTTTTTCTTAAGAACTATTGCCTGATTCTCATTACTACGTCTACTACATCCCAAAAGTATTTGTCCTTGCCCATTATTATTCCAAGCATAAAAGCCTCTTGTGAAGAATCTAGTCATTAATAAACCCAGAAAATCAAGAAAATTAATGTTAACTCTAACAAAAAGTGACATGTTACTAGACAAAAGCAAAGCAAAATATGTTTTGCATCTCTGCATCTGAATACATCTACACTGAAGATTGCTTTCAGTGTGAATAAGAATGTGTTTTAAGAGAGAGGTTCTGTCTTTAATGAATGCTAGTATTTATTTTCTGATGTATAAGATCATTTGAGGCACATATGTTACTATGTATTAAGGGTAATTAGTCAACCAAAGTCATAGTTAGATGGCTATGTCATGTATCAGGAGGCTTTCCAACACTCTCAGCAGTCTTGTCCCCCTATCAAAATGTCAGCCTTCTGTTTTTTGAAAGTACTTTGCTTATCAGGTTGATGCACACTATTAGTGATAGGATTTGAACAAAAACAAGGGTCCAGCCAGGTGAAGCTTAGGATGTAGACTTAGATGAAGACTTTACTGAGGTCCCTTTTGTAAGCTTTCTTAAGCTTAATGTATTTAATCTTTAACAGGCAAACAGGTTTAGATATGGGATAAAAGAAGCATGAAATTATCAACTACCAGTGTAAAAATAACAACTTTTAAATTATATCAGCCAGTTTTATTCACAGGTAAACATATCACCTTTTTCAGTTAGATATCAATTAGTTGCAGTTACATTATTATTTTGTTAAATTGAGAAATTCATTCTACAGCATAGGTTTGTCCTGAATTCTTCTCTGCTTTACGTGAAAGAAATATTTGCAAGTCAGAACATCTACCATTTCTAACAAAAATTGTTTGTACGTAGTTCTTTACCATCTACAAATAGTGTAACAACGTAACATAAATAATTTATTCATCTGCTTTAAAATGGAATATAGACCCTTTTTCTGGCATTAAATTTCTTCACATTTTTATGAATATCTTGGTTCCCCCACAATGGACAACTAATTTGCCAACAACGACAAATAAGCCTTTATAGCAGGCGATCCTAATATTCATATGGTACTTTTGAAAATCCACTAATGAAAAGATGGACACTCTATTGTGAAAACCTTCAGCCAATTATCTAAGCTGATATTAGGCTATAGTGATAGACACTCAAAAAGCCCTTTACTGCAACCTCTTTCCCAAGTAACAGGGCAGAAATGTAAGAGAAATATTTAGCAGATATCCTGTAAATTAAACAATCAACAATTAATTGTTAAAAAAAGAAAAACTAGAAAAAAATGCCAAGCTTTCAGATGTCCCCAGAGTCCTTCAGCACAAAAAGTAACAGAGATCCTAAAAAATGACATAAATTAATAATTTGTTACCTCATATATTTTGAGAGTGCACTTTTCAACTACTTCTACTCATGCAAAAACCCTTAGGAAAAAAAATCATTCTATCCACTAAAACTCAAATGCAAATATTACAATATGCATATATATAATAAACTACATATAGCCGTCTACAATCTGAGTGAAATGGCTATCAAGCAATGAAAAACTGCAGTATCTAAAGAGGCTATTTGCATGAAAATAGCGTAGAAGAAACACCATTCCATCACTGGAATGGCAGCGAGTTCAACCATGACTGTACTGTGTATCTCAGCATCTCTGCATAAAGAATGTGTTAAGTACTACTAGGAACAAAACAAAACGCACTTCAGACTTGTTGGTACATTTATAATTGACTGTGTAGGCTATCTCCAACACAAAAACCACCTTGTATACATCCTTACCTATATATTGCATATACAACTGTTGCTCAAACAAATAACAGGGTATCAATTTCAGCTAATGATGAAATGCTAGATCCAGAAAGATACTCATAACATTACAGCGTCTAACCTCTTGGCGCCCTGCTGGCTTTGAAATCTACAGCCTGGGCTAAGTGCCCAGACACAGAGAGAGAGATAAGTGCCTAAGAAAAGGATTCCTATGCGCCAGCAAACTGAATAAGGAATAATCATTCCTCCAAAATAGGTAGCTGAGGTACTAAAAACACAAGTTTTAAGGCCAGCAGTAAGGATTTATCTTATGAAGCGTGAACAAAAGAGAGATTTCCTCAAATCAAGAAGAAATAGAGTTTGAGAACAGATGTCTCATACGTGATACCAATGGATTTACCATTTGCTGCAGAGGTGCCAAAGGGCAGGTGGTTCAGACATCTAATGTCCCTGGAGAATTTATGGCTCTGAATCATAAGAACAAATAGCATCTACACATTTCACTCTGTCAGCATTTCTGACTGATTTGGGATGATGACTGCTTGTCCCTGTGGTTGGTTTTTAAAATATTTTTTATCCTTCATTGTCTGGGGATGTACTTAAAAAAATGTATTAATCTAAACTTCCCTTGGCCAAAATGATGATAAATCTAACATTTGTAAGAAGAAATGAGAGGTAACTTTCTTCTTACTGAGAAGGAAATTATATGTCTAAGCCCTATCAATTAGAAGGACCTGTGATGAGGCTTCAGAGGGCACTGCGCTAAAAGCTGTTATTGAGAGCAAAAACGAAGTCAGCCAGACAGACTCACTTCAGGTAGCTCTACTATGGAGACTAGTATTCTACCCACTGCTCTTGTACCCATTCCCTAATTCATATATGACATAGGAAATAAAATTAAGAGTTTGTATCTGTCACACATTTCAAAGACATTAAGAGGTCACTGATAGAAAGTAGTTTTTCAGCTACTCTGGGGGAAAATAAAAGTCTTAGCACCAAACTGTTCTAAGCCTCTTTTGTCTGTTCTCAGATCTGTAAAGCTAAGGTCATTCTCAGCCATCCTAGAGCTTGATCTGAGAAAGAAAACAGTTAATATGAACTACATTGTGTCAGTGATGACAAGTATCCATTTCTCTTCTGTCTAGCACCTATCAAGTGTGATATCCAGCACCTGGGGCCAGGCGATGATAAAGAGAAGGAGAGCAGAGGTGGGAGCTGGAAATCAGGTTCATGGTAGAAGCTGCCTCGCTTGTGATCCAGTGCTCAGTCCAGCCACTCTGCACCATGGTTAGCAGCTGGGAACCCAAGTGCTTCTAAAGATGGAGCTGTAACCAGACCTGATCTACAAAAACATGTTTCTGAGTCCTTTTCTCCATTGTGATAAAAATCACATCTTAAACAAATTGTTCAAGGCTAGGCTTGGTTTGCTTACTGGTGGTCTGTATAACACAGCTTGTGGGAAACACATTACCACCAAACAAAAAAAAAAAAAAAAAGGGAGATTTTGAAGATATTGTCAGTACACAGGATCAATAAACGTTTTCTATTCTTTTGGTGCTCTTACAGCAGTGTTTCTTCCAACAGGGGAAAAAAGTATACGTAGTACCTGCGTAATTTTGGCAGTTAAAATTGCAATGATTTTAAAATAATAAGTACTAGTTTTTACTCCCTGGAGTTCTGAAATCACAAGACTACATGGTGCTTGTAAACTATTAAATACTCAACTTTATGAAGCTGGGTGTCATAATTTAATTGAATCAACATTGAACGTCTATTTGGAAAATATCAGACAGACTTGGTAGAAAATTTGCACTAACAAATGAATTTCCTGAAGAAAAAATTGAATGATGAAGATAAATGCAAATACAAGGGCTGTATTGTCTCCCACCCCAGGTAGGACTCAGCACTACATTATGGATCACCTTAGTAGGTTATGCAAGAAAGGATACTGTCTTTGTACCAAAAAAGCTGAAGACAGTTTTCAGTTCAAGTGGGATCAGTGTTGGGACCACACTCATACTCTATGGAACTAGTTTACCCTCTAAAGTATTTTTTTCCCCACATAAATATAACACTAGCCTTAGCATTGTAATAGGAAAGGGATCAAGCTATGCACTTGTTTTGACAAGCTGTCTATTTCTTAGCATAAGGAGGTATAGCTCACCTGACTCAGTATACATCTTTGCAAGTCGATTATTTCATGACAGCTTCATCACAAATTGCGTTGTTCCTGAAAAAGCTCAGGACAAATACCCAGGGCATATCCGGGATGCAGTTCTACCTAGCAGGAACTTGTCAGCTGGCTTTAAGATGAATTATATGTGACTGGTCATTAGGACAAAAAAATTTTAATGTAGGCCTGTGGAAAGTTTCAAAAAGACATTACAGAAATATTTGAAGTTCTTTTTCCAAGTAGGGGAACAGATGTCAGACACTCAGAAGAAGCCTCAGTGAGAAGTCCTGTGAGGCTCACAGGGTACTACCGCAGGCAGAGAGAGCCTCTGTCTGACTGGACACTGCACACTTCTGACAGTATGACATATGAGGAAAACCAGACAATTCCATTTCTCCTCCTCTTCTAGTGCTTCCACTGGTTATATTGGAAGTCTAGAAAATCTAGACCTGGTTATATTAAAAGTCTGTTCCAATTGCCAGGAACCTAGATCAGCACAAAGATTGTTGAAGATACTAAAAACTACAAGATGCTCCAAACTCAAGTTCTGTGCACAAAAATCAGGATAGTCTGTGAGTCCATCAAGATATTCTTTTTAAGTAGAGAGTTCACTATTTGACAAATTTGGATCTGAATGTTAAAGAAAAATAAGGTAAGTAACTGTTCTGCCTGAGACTTTCACTGATGTTGATAATCAATATTTTTTAGTATTTATTATTCAAACTACAACCAACTTGTTGCCATCCCCTTGTGTGTCTCCAGATTCGGTTAAAAATAATTTTCTAGAGTATGAGTCAACAGGGAGTGACACCGAGGAAGATATAATTACAGGTTGAAGATCAAATTTCTCAACCAATAATTCTTCACAATTAAATGTATCCTCAATGCCAAAGTCCTATAGCTGGGAGGTCTGAATGCAGCCTTGCATTTTTTCCAGAGCTACCTTCACTTAACTCCCCCAAGAAACCATATGTTTTCTGATGAAGTTATATGGACTTCAGGATAGCTTAGCTTTATGAGTAAGAACCTGAGCATTCAGCAGGGTCTGTTCTTCCGCATAAGTCCACATCATGGTAACTTCACTGCTATTCATGTCCAAATCAAGTTAAATAAAATCTCACTCCAATGTACCTCCTTTTTTGTCGTCATGAGTTAACTGTAGTATGGAAATAACCTAAACCCTTATGGCTTTCCATTTCCTCAGAAGCTCACCAGATACCTCAGCAAAAAAGTCACTGACTTACTTTTGCAAAGACAGTTAATTCTTCAGCCAATAGTGTAACTACTTTTCGATATACAGTAATAGAAAGAAAATAAATTGAAAAAATAAGGATTTTAAACAATAATTAACTCTGAATGGGTAAAGTATAATGGAGCATGAAGGATTTTGTTATAACCTTTGAAAAGACAAAAACACTCATCATTTCAAGCCCATGTATTGGTGTCTTAATTCCTTAAGTAAAACTTATTTCCTCAAAATCCCCTAATATTTTTTACAAATGTGTTTTCATTTCAGTAGCAGGTCAATGACGCTTTTTCACTAACCTGTCAGCAACAGTCATGAGCTTTTCTACCCAAAACTAACATCCTCTTGTTTATTTTAGTGTTCTAGAAAAGGCTTTTTAGCAAATGTTTGTTGTTGTGTCTTATGTTTATTAATTCTTTTGCAAAAAAAAATTAAAAAATAAAAATTAGAAAGCATTGAGACCATGAAAGAACACAAAACATTATGATAAAGACAACTCATCCATTCCTTTTAAATCTATTTTTTACATTCCTACATGTACATTCACAGGCATATAGCCATGCATATTTCACAAAGACATGTGCTCACAAAGATCCTTACATCATGGGGAAAGCAGATGCTAGTTCTAAAATAGAAAATGAAGAGAGAAAAAACCAGCTCTGCCTCCATATGAGACCACTGGCTATTGGCTTCAGTCATCAGAATCAGTTTCTAAGGTGACATGAAGTAAGAGAAATCTGCTATTTCATACTTCCATTCTGAATAGTAAAATATTCACTTTTCATTTTTATTTCTTTTTTTTTTTGTTCCCCCCAGAAGCAACAGTTCCAAGTGTACCACTATATATTCCATTAACACCAGCATCGATGGAAAATAACTGCAAGGGATATTTTCACTATCAACAAACCTACTGATTTTTTTTTCTATTTCGGAAAAAAGAATCCAATCCACAAAGTACACATTTTTCATCCTTTGACTTTTTAGTCCTATTTGTGTAAATGAAAGCCAGCTTTCACAGTCTTGAAAGTGAGACACTAAAAGAAAAATTCATCTGTAGTGGAGATGTTTATGAATGGGTAAAAAACACATAGCCAGCCAAAAAAAAAAAACTGAAAAGAATGAATTCTGGAAGACTGTGAGAGAGGATTTTTCCTCTCCACAGTAAATCCCTGTATAACTAGTTCAGAAAGGATATGGGATGCCCAGTTAAACTTCAAAACGATCTGTGGCCAAAAAAAAAATTAATTGAAATTGGCCTCCACTTACATTTACTGGTCAACTGTTGCAATGCTTTCACAGATATGTCTTTTTTTTATCATCACAGTGAGTGTGAATATTTTCCTCTGGGGAAGCATTGCTCTTCCTAGTTGTAGATTTAGAACTTGCAGAGGCATAATACAAAAAAAGAAATTTACTGCTATTTTCTGTTTTCTGGATACATGCCAGGTATACCCTTAATGAGGAAAGGAGACTCCCTTTATTCTTGGTGGTTTTTTCTAAAGATCTGGAAAACTTACAGTGGTTTATAGAGCATCATGAAGATGACACAGGAACTTATAGCATTCCTTGTAAGTAAGTATGTTTAAACAGGAAAAGAAAGTCCATCACAAGGAGGGCTGGATTTTGCTAAAATATTCTTTTCTAAATAAATATAATCTTTCTGCTTTCAGTATACTTTGCTCCCTACAGTGCTCTTTGGTTTAACTGTTTTTTGTTCCGTTCTCCACCCTGTTTATTTTAAATATTTTACTAGTGATACAAAACACCATTTTCAATTAAGTTGTCCTGTGTTGCCTTATTTTAATACTAGGCTGGTATCCTACTTCTCCCTTACATGCTTCTTAGTGCTATCATGGTGTTCAGAGATTATATTCAGTCACCTCCTTTGAACTGAAATGCTGTACACAGGCAGTGGAACCTGACTTTTAATCATGCCTTCTAAGAAAAATAGTAGCTGTGATTAATGTTCTCATTCTGAAAGTTCTTGGTCTGTTTTTATAAGTGAAGACATTCTTCTCTTTTGTGGTCATAAAATAATCACAGATCTCTTGTACTCACTGGGGTTTTAAAAAAAAAATTACTTTTTGCTATCTTCAAGAAGGTGTGTAGCAAAATCTATTTTCGTCTTTCCTCATGTATTTTTGTAACCATAAAGTCCAGTATCAGAAAATTATTCTTAAAATTAGGGATGTGTTATTTATATTAGGTTACCTCTAATCATCCAATATTTATTTTCTCATAATGTGAACTATCAAAATAGTTTGCATATAAAGAATTACTTAACTTTGATGAAGATAAGTCTAAATTTGACTACTGATATTTGAGCTTGAATGTGGCATTCAAAAAAGAGTCTCAAAATTTGAAGTTCAAAAAAATAACCTCAGAAAATAACTGTCAGCTAATTTTTGTCCAAAACTGGGAAAAGAGAATTCTGTGGTTTTCTCTACATGAAATTATAAGAACAAATTTGCAATGAAAATCAAGAAGGGATCACTTCTGACTGGAATCTTGTAGGTAAATCTAATCCCCAGAAAGTAAATGTAATGTAGATTTACAGTCTCCTACAATAAAATGGAGATGCACATGGAAATAACGAGATTTACTGCAGAAATCCTCTGCATAGCACACCTACACTGAAATTAAGCCCATGCTAACATTATTCGAGTGCTCACTTGCAACCTTGTGCTCAAGGAGCCTTTCATGGAAATTTCATCAAGAACCATGATGGTTTCAGCCATGCAGGAACAAGTTGAAGTTCTCTTATAAGTTATGATTATCTTACAGTGATGACACCATATATGTGCAGCTCTGTTCATGGATTAGACTAAAATTTAAAGAAAAGGTTTTCAGGCCCAAAGGGACAATTATCATCTACCTTGGCCTCTTCCACATTTAAAGGTGATCAGAATCTTTTTTGAAAGCCTAATTTAGCTTTTGGAAAGGCAGTTCAATTAAAAATTAAATATTTTGGATTTGTTAGACAAAATTTGAAAGGATGAAATGACGTAGTGGTTAATTTTTTTCCTTTTATCTTAGCAATATTAAAACATTAAGATAAAATTTAATTTTTTTATTTCAAATGTATCATTTTGAGCTTTTTTTTTTTTTTAATTCAGTACACAATGACATGCCAGCATTACTGAGACAGAGAAATTAAACACTTGGGAAGTAAATGTTTTATTTTCTCTGTAGAATTCTGAAATGTCACAAAACAAATTTCAGTCTGTGTTTTAATTTTTTTCAATATCAGAATTTTCAATGCAATGGAAATATAATTTCTGACTGATTCCATGTGTAGTGAGTCAAAAAATGTTACCCTAAAATGTCTGAAACCAGATGGTTTCCATCTGAGTTGAAGTGTACATAACTAAAAAAATAAGCAATTTCAAGATATGAAGGGTGTGTCACACCCCTGTAGAAGTTTCTCATATTATTTATAATCCTTATTACTGGACAAAAAAGTCCCTTTAAATCAGGCTAATGTTTAATGTTTCTAGCTTCAGTTTGTAAACAATTAGATCTGTTTACACCTTTTTCATCAAAAATAGTTATTCACCTCCTCATTCTTCCAAACACAACAACTTGTTACATTATTAAGTTTTGTGATCAAGTTACGTTAAAAATTAGGAAGGCGGAGTTTATTTAATTAGGTATCTAGGCTTCAAGTTACATTTTTTATATTCATATATCTATTTTGATCTTAGCACCTAAATGTATTTATTGACTTTAAAGTACTTTGAGAGTTGGACACTTGGGTAAAAACACCATTAGGATCTAAAAATATTAAGGAATTTTATCTGTTGACTTTTTACCATTGAGGGTAATAAAAAATTGAGATAATGAGGCTAAGTATTATATATTGCTTCAGGTCTTTATATTTCTTTATACCAGTTGAAAATAAAGTGATATTAAGCAGCAACAATATTTCTTTTGTAACACAGGAGTTAAAAGTTAGTCTTCCATGTAAATAAACCTACCGAAGATTACCTTAATTTTAAAAATGTAACTGAATTAAAGCTGGCCACACAGATACGGTAGCTTTAAGAAAGTCTACAGCACTGTTTTGTGAGATCTGGATCAGAGAACCAAGTTAATGAGAGGAGCCTGTTGTCTCTGCATTTAATACCAAGTGGTAAAATATCTCTTGAGAAATCCAGGGGTGAGCGGATCAGCTAATTGGTCATTTCTCAAAGCATGATGGGATACAGGATTAGCTGAATTCATAAAGCCCTAGAGAAAAAAAGACATTGGGTCAAAGGTGACAAACCAGGTAGACATTCAGAGGGCTGCAATGGGCCTGAGAATTTACAGCTGAAGCAAGCAGCTGGAAAGTGTTCAGAAGACCTATGCCTGAAATCAAAAAAGACCTTGCAAACTGAATATGTGTTAATATGCTGTAAGGTATGTAACAACAGTGTAGAAACATCAGGACAAATGTAAAAGCACTGAAATGGTTTTAATAAATGCTAAAATGGTGCTTGCTTGTTCTTGGACAAAATTTACTATCTATGAACATAGAATTAGTGCAGGCAACTCTGTGTTCAGCTGCAGTGCAAGCTGCAAATCAAGCTCTGGAGGGTGGGAGCCCAGGGCAAGAGGCCATGAACAGGAGCTGCCCTTTGCACAAAAGGCACAGGAACCTGTGGGACCAGTTGAGCAACCGGGCACTGAGAGACACAGCAGGAGCCAACTACCCCATACTTTCACACACTTAGACTGCCAGGGTACGAAAGGTAAGGAAAACTTGTCTGACTGTGTGAGTGGGTGTAGGGAGTCAAACAGGGCACCTGTTGTCTCACTGGAGCTGCCCGCTGTGAAGGCGCTTTGGTCCCAGCTCAGGTGGTCCAAGTTTGACTGCCAGAGAGGCTCCTGGATGATCAGACAGGAATGTTTCCTTCACATATAAAATAAATTGCAGTAATACAGCAGTGTTTACTTTTATAAAATGTCTAATTACTGACATCTGTCTTTTGTTTGAGGACACAAATATCAAATTAATCTTCTGAATTAACCCTTTCTTGTAAATCACACAGCAGGCATATACTAAGGATTCCACGTAGAAGGTCTGATGGGTGATCTGATTCAGATCACCCTACGCAATGTCTTGCCTTGTTGGCAAATGACCAGCAAACAGGATCAAATTCTGCTGTTATGTGGTCTGTCAAGAATTTTACTAGGACAGGATTTAACCACGCCTATCCTTTTTTTCAGATAGTAGAAACACGGCTTCATTCTCATTAACATTCTGAAAGGTACAAAGGCTCTACCTAACATCAAAGAAGGAAAAACATGAGGAGAAAGCTGCTATCCATGCAGGCAGAAACACAAAAGCCTGCTCTTTTCATCAAAGTGCACTGTTAATGTAAAATCACCTGTAAAGAATGGCAGCTAGTGGGAAGAAGAGCTTTGGCTCTCCTAGTCCAAACTTGGAAAATCTCAGTTACAATATATGGATCTCACTGAGCCTCAGCCAAGCTGCTCAGTGACATCAGATGAATGGATGCAACTCTGTTCAGAAATAAAGATGCTAACAGTACACTATGGTAAAAGGAAAATCTGGATACTTTTACTAGTGTAGTTATCAACTGGAGGAAAAGCAATGTCTGTAAGTCAAGGAAGGCTTAGGACACAGAAAACAGATCAAACACTGGGAAGATGGCTGGACCATGGTTTAACCCTTGTCACAGAGCGGCACCATTCTTTGTTCTACCATAGATGAAATCTTGCCAGTGCTCTTCAGGCTTTGTTTCTGCCTTGATTTTAATGTTTTAAAATTAGCATAATCCAGACCTAACTCTTTCCATGCAAATATGAGCTGCGCTACAGTAAATCACCACTAACTGTAAAAGAAATTGAAGAAACTGTGAATATGTGATTGCTGTGTCACATATTATATATTCATGGTATCTAATAACCGAC
Source organism: Corapipo altera (assembly GCF_003945725.1). Classification (NCBI taxonomy): domain Eukaryota; kingdom Metazoa; phylum Chordata; class Aves; order Passeriformes; family Pipridae; genus Corapipo; species Corapipo altera. The sequence goes on from NW_020884881.1 coordinate 2,468,851, forward strand.
AAAAGATGTCTGCAGCTCACCCCCTTCTAATACAAGGTTCGATAGATCCACCACATTTTTTAGACAATAAGGCCAAAAAAAACACCCCACCAGTGATACAAAAAAAAGTCATTAAGTACAAAATTGCTTTTACTGAGCATTGCACAGTAGTGGACACTATTATGATGTTAATACAAGATGAAATAAAAGCCTATTTGAGCCTGCATCTAGTCTCTACATAGAACTCTTATCAACAAACTATTGCATCAAGGCTCTGAATTATGTCCACGTTATTCATCTGATCACATGGTTTCAGTAATTTGAGACAATTCTTCTATTACATATAACATTTTTAAGCATCCTCCATTATGTTTTTCTTTTTCCCAAAAGCTATAAAAATTATACCAGACAAAAATCTATTATCCATCAATTTTTATCTCACACATTATAAAAGAAAAATGCAGAAATACATGTTTTCAAAATTAATTAATTCTAAAATGTATTGCCCATCAAATCTGTCAGAAGGTGTAACAGGGAAAATGAAGGTACTTTAATTTACTTTAAGTTATATCTTGAATAAACACATATGATTAGTCCCGTGGACTCATGAGAAAGAAACTCCACCTTGCAGTAACAAAAAATCCATCTTACATTACTTGAAAGTAGCAAGTGAGAATAAAAAAAAATGAAGATAACATAGAAGACAAAGCAAAGATAAGCAAGTAATGACTGGAGAGCTGTGTTACAGTCACTCATTACTCAGTGTAATGTACAAATAATAGTGCTGATCCTAAAACAAAGTCCTCTGAAAATACCTACCGCTAAAATAATAACATACCTTTGTTTGAAATGCTTTATGATTAATCACTGTCAAGTTTTGAAGTGGAAAAAATATGCAGTAGGAATGAATCATTTATTCTCCAGACTTCCAAAGAACTTGATCTGCTTATTTAAACCAGTTTCATCAGTGAATTACATACTTCTGCCAAGAGAAAGAGTAGAGGAACAAGGGTCTTCTAAACCCTTCATATTAAAACTACTATGGGAGTTTGCATTGAAATATTAAAGTCAAATGTGTGTTTTCAAATCCCAGAACTCAATAAAAGTTACTAGAAATTTGAGTTTTAAAATTTTTGCCTTTTCAAATTCTGAATTCTGATAGCAGACAAAGTGTCAGAACTTTGAGAATATTTTTCTGTATGTTAGCAACATCACAATCAGCCAAAGATGTACAAAGAGTATTTGAAGAGACAGTATCAATCAGAATGCCTTTCCCACCATTTAGAAAGTTTTCAGTGATGAAAAGATGGAAAAGAAGAAGGAAATCAACTCCAATAACATGCAGGTTTTGGCTGGGATACAGTCAATTTTTTTCATAGTAACTTGTACAGTCCATGGATTTAGGATGAAATAATGTTGATAACACAGGGATGCTTTTGTTACTGCTGAGCAGTGCTTACACAGAGCCAAGGATTTTTCTGCCTCACACCCCATCCCACCAGTGAGGAGGCTGGGGGTGCACAAGAAACTAGGAGGGGACACAGCTGGGACAGCTGACCCCAACTGACTAAAGGGATATTTCAGACCATATGGCATCACACCAATAGATAAAGGTGGGGGAAGAAGAAAGATGGGGATGTTTGCAATGATAACATTTGTGGTGAATTACTTCATCATTTAGCTTTGGCTGTGTGCACAGTTTTTGCTTTACCTATTAAACTGTCTTTATTTCAACACACAAGTTTTCTCACTTCTACTCTACTGATTCTCTCCCCCATCCCACTGCGAGGCTAGATGAGTGAGGGGCTGTGCAGGGCTTAGCTGCCAGTTGAGATTAAGAGATAGCTCTGAAGAGCACAAACATCTTCTTCCCTCTTTTTTCTTGTGCTTGTTTCTTGCAGAGGGACCGACTTATTTTAGAACAGAGTAGCCAAAAAATGAAAATACAAGGAATGTGGGAGAAGAAAAAAAAAGAGATGAACTGCAGAACACTACTCCTGATAGCTTGTCTGAAAACAAATTTAATTCCTATGAAAAAAGCAATATTATATATATATATACACATACACAACAGTTTAAGACACTCAAAGTGCTGTGTACAATATCTGTTTACAAGAAGACAGGACAAGTCAGGGACAGTGGCATATGAACTTGAAGTCTACTAGAACTCAGACGTTTTTGTACAATCTGCAAGACATGCTCCAACTTCAAGCAATGCATAAGGACACTGTCATATGCTGTCTTGTGACAAAGAACAGTCCTAGTTTAGTCTCCTCACCACCATCACTGTAGTCAAGCCCAAAAGTATTTAATGAAGGAAATATGTCTGTCATGCACTTAAAGAGACTCCAGCAGCTACAGAAGTGTTAGTTGTAAAACCCTGTATTGGAAAAAGGACATTAAGAGCACAAAACTATGTGCAATAGAATTAACTATTGATCAGCTTCCTTGAAGCTGTCCGATCATTTATCGGAAAATAATATATGAATGCCCTAGCAATCACCTTTAACCATCTGTGTGGCTGATAGATTCAGAGTAGTCCTTTAGAAGCTGAAGGACAATACTGCTGATGATAAAAGTCCAGAAGCAGTTCCACATGGGACTTCCTAAATTGAATTCCTGCTCTCTCACAATGTTCCTATGTTTTCCTTCAAGTTGCATGCCTCATATTGGAACTGCATACCAAGCTCTACTCAGGTACAGTGAGAGCATGATTTAAAATCAAAGCCAACATATTCTGTCTATTTTTTGTTTTTTTAACAAGACACAGTGAAATGATGCCTGTGGCACTGGAGAATTTACAGTCAGCCTTGGTCCTTCAAACAGAGGCAGTGAAATGAAACAGGAAAGGACCTATCAAAAACAAACAGAGCACAAGAGCATGTACGCAGAGTTACTTGTCAGAGATGTAAATTCTGAGAAACAATCAAGATCATGTCTTAATAGATAATTTAGTTTTCATTCTCACAGCTAGCCAGAAAGAAGCCCAGCTTCTCTCAAGTGCTAAATCCAGGGACTAGTGACTAGCAGTGAAGAGGATAAGAAAATATTTTTCTTATACCACAGACTCCTGGTATTTTCCCACTGAGCATTTTCTGAATATCTGTCAAATTCTCTCCTCAATTTTCCTCAGATTCTTCTGTCTATAAAGCCAGGATCACCCTTTCAGAGCATGAACCAGTACAATAGGACTGAAATGACTCACTCAAAATCAGTTTTCCCAGAGCGGATATGACTGAAAAATATTTACTCTAATGTAAGCTTGGCTATGCAAATTTCCACTCCACTAAGAGAAGGATAACTCTACTCTGTCAGAAAGGAAACATGTTCATCACAGAGTAACAACATGTACCAGGACAGTTACAATGAAGTCTGTCTTATTTCGCAGGAGCTTCACAGACAGATGAAAACTCTCACCATCACTTCTCAGATCATCTATGAGCAGCAACACCTCTTTGTTGATAATTAATGATGAAATAAATTAGATAAAATCAAAGCATAAGTTATTTGCTACATTTTGTTTGTCACTGAAGAGACTAGGAAAAAGGCATATTATTATTGTGATCAAAGTCTAGAATGGACAAAATGCTTCTCTTCTAATATAATTGTATATATGACAGGAAAGGACCTCCTTTTTGCATCTTCAGAGAAGGACTTAGTTCCATTTCTTTTTTTTCTTTTTTAAATAGTTGTGGCTGAAAGTTCCCTGCCAGCTATCAGATTAATTAAATTTCACCAACTGAGCTCGCTGGCTTTCCAGTGGCCAGGGAATCTGTACAGAACACCCGTTATGGGTCTGACCAAGGGTTCATCTAGCCTGACAGTCCCTTTTCTGGCTATGACTCACAATGGAAGAGTGGAAGAATCGACCAAACATATATGCTGGAACATTGTTTCAGCTTTCAATAATCTCTAGCTCAAGGGAGAGAGGGTGCCTTTATGCTCATTAAAAGTCCTTGATAGAATTTTTCTCTATTAATACATCTAGTCCCTCTGAATACAGGTGAAAGCTATGTTAGATTGTCCAGGGGTTCCCTAGACATCACTAAGTCTAAACTTCAAAGTACCTAAAGATCAATTTTCCTTTTTATTTCTCCATGATTAGCCTTAAGCTCCAAAAAACATAGTTTGATCCTAATACCACGGCAAAATCTTTCCAATGCTGCATGTACTTTGCATTTAAGCTGGTGGTCTTATGCATCATATGTACACATCACTTCATCACTATTTCCCCCTCTTTTATGAATAGATCTGTCACATATATTTAGATACATTTCTATGCAGCTTCCCAGAATATTCTAGTGTCTAAAACTGTACATATATTTTTATATCCCCATATGTGCGTCTGCAGTATTTTTTCATGGACCCCAGAAAACTGGCCAAGAAAAACAGCATATGTACAGGCTTATACGCAAACCTCTGAAGGTTGTATTAAAGTCTTTTTGAAGTAACAAGTTCTTTAGTTTCTAGGACAACTTAAATCAAGGATCAGATATATCTGACAAGCAATTTGGTGCCCTGGAATCAAGAGAACTTTATTTTTTTATGAATTACTCAAAGTACTAGTTATGGTGTAATACCATATATATTTTCTTTGTGGCTTTTTTGCAATGGCCTCATAGTTATCTTTTACTTACATAGTGAACTGCTCCTTGTTACGTATTAAAATATTATGATTTTCTACATCTATTTCAGTTTGTAACTGTCCAATAATTGCACACTGTTATAAGGTAAAGTTCTCATATTAGATGCTGAAGAAACTTTTCCCATACATTTGAAAGAATCATATTTATAATAATAAATTAAACAAGAGAAAATTAGTCACTTATTTGAGCTTACCAATTTAATAAGTTTGCTTCTAGAAGTCCTATTTCATACTACATAGCTCCCACTGAAGTCACTGAAAGGGTTTCATTTTTCATAGTTTGGAATGTTCATTGGATATTTATATGAAAAATAGGAAAAAAATATGCTACAGTAGATAGAACAAAAGCAATTTCTTAGGGCAGTAAACTCTCACACTCCAGGGCATAACACAGCCAGTAATTTATAGAGTTAGACAGAAGCTTTACTCACACACAGTTTATTTTGAAGAGAATATAATTAAATGTTAAGTACCTTCCATCAAAGCATCCATTCAGTTGTAAACTGGACAAAATATGGCACCACAATTTCTTTGCCTGGATCTTTGTGAAATCAACTCCCTGACTACCATTCCTGCTCAAGTAACTTTCACATCTCCTTATCTCAGTCCAGACTGCTCTCAGTATGGCTCACATAGTCAGACATCAATTGAATTAGATGATGACATTCTTTAGGATTTAAAATGCATTTTCTAGTCATTTTGCTTCTTCATTTTACTGTATTCTATTTCCTAAATTCTTTATTCTTTAGGATATGAAATGACCATTTTTTCAAGTGAAGAAGGCAAATCCCTTGTATATTCCTTTCATACTGTACATACCACCCTGAAATACACCTACAGTTGAAAGCATAAATTATCTTCTTCCCTTATGTACACATGGAGTCTTATGTGCAATATCTAAAACTGTATTGATCAAATTTATTCAAGGTTTGCAGAAAATGAAGATAAAGAAAATCCTTTTTAAATGTAGAAAGGTTAAGCATATAAAATGCACACAATTATCTTCCTTGTTATCAATACACTTCAAAAAAAATGTTGGAATAAGCAAAACACTTTGCCCACTGCAACCACTGATCAAAGGGTCTTTAGAAAGCACCAGGATGTGGTGATCAGTGACAGGACCGAAGGGAATGGTCTGAAGTTGTGTCAGGGGAGGTTTAGATGAAATGTTAGAAAAAGATTCTTCACCCAGAGAGTGGCTGGGCTCAGCCTCCCCAGAGAACTGGTCACAACACCAAGCCTGTCTGGAACCAAGAGCATTTGGACAATACTCTCAAGTGTGTGGTGTGACTCTTGGGGAGCGTCATGTGCAGGCCCTCAATGATCCTTGTGGATACCTTCCAACTCAGCTTATTCTGTGATTCTGTGATTAACTGTTTCAAAAGTGATCTGTCTGATTAGTCTGATTTTCCTTTTAATTCAAAGATGTGTCCTATTTGCTTAAGCATAATTTACCTTACAGGTACCTTATCATTTAGCATTATACATCTTTGCAGCAATTTATCAGTGAATGCATCTTATAAAACTCCTTGTCTACAGCTTCCTCTTTGGCTTGTGTCATACTTCTGGTAAATAGGCTCAATCTCAAAGAGATGCTCAGATAAATTAATATAGGAAAGGAATTAAAATAAAGGAAAGCAGAAAGTGATTTAAAGTTTCCATGAGAATCCAAAGTGACTGTACACAGAACGATAGGGGTCTTTCACTCAATACAATGTAAAACCACAACCATAAACTAGAGTGCAGCACAGTGAACAGTGAAGTGTTGGTCATTAGAAGTAGAAATACCCATTCCTGTTGTTTTTCTTCCTTTCTTGGAGGAAAAACCCTAACATGAGTAAGCTTGTCCCACTCTACTTTAAGGGTAATAAATAAGGCAGGTAATTTGTTCTCACCACTCCCTTCCATGCAATAACTACGCGGTGACCACTACAGCTGGTTTTTACAGGTGAGAGGGTTGGAGGTAGGTCCTCCCATGGCACATTGGATCATCACCAAAATCATGAAGAGACAAGTACAAACTTCCAGTAGGATACAGCACAGGGACAGCCTGAGGTGTCAGAAGTGACATCCATGAACTAGCCTCCTCCCTGCCTCCAGTGAGGCAGAAGGCACATACCACAGCAGCAGGGGACCTGCCCTGTAAATATCCTGAGCCTGTCTAGAGCCAGAAAATTCACCTTGTCCAGGTAGGTCAAGGACAGAGACTGTGTCTGCAGCCTTCTACTTCCCCCTGTTTCCCCTTCCCTCAAAGTCCCTCTGCTTCCCTCTGCTTCCCCGTTAAAGTCCCACAGCGTAAACTGCTCAATAACTTAAAACGAGATCTGTGGCAGTACATTAAGCTCTGCCTGCTAAGAAAAAAAAAGCTGCAGAGACACAGAAATGTGTATTTAATTAATTGTGATTCTTGCATGGTATTTTAGAGGACTGCTTTCAAAATGAAGGAACATGATTTGATTTCTGAAATACCCTTGTGTTTGAGATACTCACTTACTTTATAAGCAGCTACTCACTGTCTCACAGTATAGTGTGCAATTATAGTACTCTGAAGTTAGGGTCAAATCCTACCATCTAAACTTCAATCAAAAATTCTATTAAATAACAACATAAAACATTTGTCACAGCATTATATTTTAAAGAAAGGAGCTTCAAAGACCCTCTCCTTACTATAAGTATGTCACTTCTCTAGGTTTAGTGTGGTTTAGAACAACCAATAATAATAGAAAAAAGAGTCTCCAGTACGATGACAAATTACAACCAAAAGTTATTTGGTTATCAGCCTGCCGATGCTAAGGTGAAAGGGAAGCACAAAGACAGGTTTTGACATTTTGTATTTCTGAACCCATCCTTGGGACAGCACACATTTTCTTTGGTGTTTCTTTCACATGTACTTCGAGCATGATAAATATATCCATCCAAGTGAGTACATCAACACTCAAAGTTTATTTTATCTAAGTTCAGGCGCCTTGTGTTATGTAGGTGGAAAGGCAGATACGTTTCTCCTTCCTCGAGATGAGTAGGTGTGTGGAAAAATGCCATACGAATCGAATTATCTTTGATTCATCATTATAACATTCACATCATACAAAATTATTTGCGTTTAGGAACTCATTTTTTATCCCTGTGTTCCTGAGAGGTAGACAGCATACAAAAGAAAGGAAAAAGATCCAAGGACTCTACTGATCCTAAATCCATTACATCCCTGAATTTACTCCACAATATTTTTTTATTATTCTTTTAGCAATACTTTGTATAATAATAATTAGAAAACCCCTGTTGCAGACAAATCTTTTTTGTAAATTCTTACTAAAGGACTTAGAATCCCTTTCTTTGAAATACCTGTGATTAGAGTAAATCACATAATCTACAGCAACCAGCTGAGCTCAGTTCAACTGTGAATGTTCTCTTTTAATCCCCTTGGATCTCCTCTACACCTCCACACACATTTTGTGGATGAGGAAAACCAAAGGTCATGATTACACAGAATGTCCCAAAGTATTTTCTTTTAGAGAATTTAAGCATAATATTAGGGATGTATCGTAGTACTCCTTGAGAAATCTGCAGTAGCAGTATTATCATAAATCTCAAACTGACTTCCTTATTTGATCTCTTCCTAGCATGTGAACATGCAGGTTCTGGAAGCATCTATGGGATTCTGAATACATCTGAAGTAATCTGCACAACAGTCCCCTGCTGAATGGGTCTTAAATCTGCAGCATTTATTGTTGAGGCCATTGCTTCATGTTGACTTGCAGTGCTAGAGGATTCCTGTAGAGACTTTATTAAAGTCCAAATTTTGCAGTCTGACATAAACAAAATGCAAATTCTTAGCTTGTTACATCCAAAATATATCTGCCAACAACACTCTATTTCATTCATGTGACATGCAAAGCCATTTGTGAGAGTGATCTGTGGCAGAAGAAATTGTTTTGTAATCTCATTCCAGTCAAAACACTAAGGATGTGTTTGTAACTGACCCACAAACAACTCTGAAGAATTATAACCTCTTCTTCCTCTCTGTGTAAAAAGGGATATTTCTTATTTCACTTGTAGACCAAGCAGACTAAGGTTTTGCTGATTTCTGATGCTATAGTAGTAAAATAAATATAAAAAAACTATTGTTATTCACAATAACAATATTGGTAAAATGGCTTCCTTATCCTAATTTCAAAAAAATAATCAAACCAAAACAAACCCTCAGTTTTTTCAGGCTTATTCCATCCCACCACAGAAACCAGCTGAGCATTGCAAAGTAGCAGAAATAGACTACTGAGTTGGGTCTCCGGATTTGAAAGGGGTTTGGCTTACTTATTCATATAGAAAATTCAGCTAAAGGTATTAGTTCTCTTTTTCCTCAGTTCATTTAACAAGGGCCTCTCTGTTTCTTCATTTAATGTTATTATTTCTAGGTGTGAATGTCTTTTCTGTGATGTGAAATTGATATCTGATCTAATTAACATAATTTTTTTTTTTTTAGATTACATTTTCTCTCTTATCTATAGCTAGATTTCTCTATTTTACTTTTGGGTTTTTTTCTTGTTGCTGTTCTTCCTCTATAACATGATTTGGAATGTAGTTTACGTGAAAGATGTTATACAAAAAGCTAAGGATAATCTAATTTCTTTCTACCAAAGAAAACAGAGTTCGTTTCATGCAAGAGTTATATCTATTATTGTAGTTATTCAGGGAAGGTAGATGATAAAAACGTAAGAAGAAGTAGTGCAGGTGTATTCCGCATTGCTGTTCCGTAAGGACAGAGGGAATGTTATGGGAAACATTGTTTTGCTTGCGGTCATTAATTCCTGTGCTGCAAAAAAAGTAACACTGAGCAGATGCACCTTTTTTCTCAACAGAAGTGTTTTCTCTTCCTAATTAATTGGGGACTTATTCAGAACTGGCTCAGCAATATGAAATTGACCTTTGAAAATCAAAGTGATAAGCCATATGGGGCTAAATCCTGTCTCTCTTATGCATGCAAAACTCTCACACATTTCAGATGAGTTTGCACCAGGATTTAGACAAGTGATCATCATATATCATGAAAAACAGCCCCTGAGACAGTTTAATCTGTACATCCAAAACTCATGCTTCACTTTATTGTCTTCTCCATACCCTTCCTCTCTTGAGGTTTCTTCTGGAAAATTTTACCCCCATTCATATCTTCCTCAATCATCCCATTTTGCTTTAGCAGATTTGGCAAACTTCTTAAACACACAAAATATTGGGAACAAGAATACTATCACTGCATAAATTAAGAAAGCCTCATCATTACATTGCCTCTTTATTTCAATTGTTTGAAATTCTTCTGCACTTCAGGCATATGTAGAACCCAAACCAAGATCCAAGTGTACTTAGTTATGTTACTATTTCTTAAATGAAGCACTTTAATCCCAACATCCATAGGGTTAAACTGAGAATTCAGAATCGAGCAAACATTTTTCATTCAAAATACCTTACAAATGGTACTGCCTATATAGTTTTGTAATACATATAATAATTTATATTAAAAATCCTTACTACAATAATATTGCGTCTGATGCCATAAGAATTGTTTTAACTATATTTCTCCTGAAATACTCTTAAATTTAAAATAAGTCCTGCTGATATCAGAAGGGGAAACTTGTAAGACCTAAACACCAACAAAAATAGCCAAAAATATATTAGAGATTTATGTGTTTGGTGTATTATACACACAGTTGCATTTTATGATGAGCAACTATCTAGGCATAGGCATATAGTCTATGATCTATAGTCATTTTAGTCTTCAAAAAGAAGTCTAAAAAATTCCAGGATTCTGACATCATCAAAATAATGTCAAATAACACAGGTTCAAGATGTTCACAGTGACCTAATAACTCTTCAAAGGCATGATTACCGAACGTCAGGCCCACTCATGAAGGGCTGTACTGCACCAATCACAATTGAAGTAGGGGAGAAGTTTTTTAAGTTTCTGGCAAAATCCTGCACTGGTATTGTTTAGAAAATATGATAATACTCCCTGGATGGTGTCAATCAACATAGTTCTTTGATTGTCAGTACAGATGTGCTTGATAACACAATTGTGAATATAACTTTTTTAGCCTAGTCGAAGATGGAAATAAGAATAATGCAATCTTACTGTATGCCATCTCAGAATCAACTAACAGACCAAAAGGTATTCAATAATATTCATCAAAATGTTTTTAAATTAGGAGATGGAAAGACAAGACAGATAGTAATTCCCCTGGAAAAGTGAAGAAAGCTTTTTAAATCTTTGCTAATCTCAGGTTCTTCTTATTTTACACAATCATAGAATATGCTGAGTTTGAAAAAACCCACAAGGATCATCAAGTCCAACGCTTAGCCCTGTACAGGACCATCCCCAAGGGTCACACCATGTGCCTGAGAGTATCATCCAAACACTTCTTGAACTCTGTCAGGTTTGGTGCTGTGACCACTTCCCTGGGGAGCCTGTTCCAAGTGTACAACCACCCTCTGGGTGAAGAATCTTTTTCTAACATCTAACCTAAACCTTCTCTGACACAACTTCAGGCCATTCCCTTGGGTGTTGTCACTGATCACCACAGAGAAGAGATCAGCATCTACCTCTTTTCTTCCCCTCACAAGGAAGTTGAAGACTGCCATGAGATCTTCCCTCAGTCGCCTCTTCTCCAGGCTGAACAGACCAAGTGACCTCAACTGCTCCTCCTACAGCTTCCCCTCAAGGCCCTTCATCATCTTCATTACCCTCCTTTGGACACTCTCTAATAGCTTAATATCTTTCCTATATTACAGTGTCCAAAACTGCACATAATATTCAAGGTGAGGCCTCACAAGTGCAGAGCAGAGCACGCACAACAATCACCTCCCTCTACCATCTGGCAATGCTTTGCCTGATGCCCCAGGATACAGTTGGCTCTCCTGGCTGCCACGGCACTGCTGATTTATATTCAACTTGCCATCCACCAGAACCCCCAGGTCCCTTTCTGTGGTACTGCTTTCCAGCATCTTATTCCCCAGTCTGTAAGTATATCCAGCACTTCCCTTTGTTGACCCGCATATGGTTGGTGATTGCCCAGTCCTCTAATTTGTTGGGGTCTCTCTGCAGGGCCTCCCTGCCTTTGAGGGAGTCAACAACTCCTCCCAGTTTGGGTCATCTGCAAACTTGCTTAGTATCCCTTCAAATCCTGCATCCAAGTCATTCATGATGTTGAAGAGCACAGGGCCCAAGATAGAGCCCTGTGGAACCCCACTAGTGATAGGTCTCCAGTCTGATGTTCCCCCATTCACTGTTACCCTCTGCTCCACCCATGAACCAATTGCCCACCCATTCCATGATGTGTTTATCCAGCTGTGTGCTGGACATTTTGTCCAGAAGGATCCTGTGAGACACAGTATAGAAAGCTTTACTGAAATTCAAAAAAATTACAACAACTGGCTTCCCTTGATCAACTCAGTGGGTTACCTTGTCATAGAAGAAAATCAGGTTGGATAAGCAAGACTTTCCTCTCACGAAGCCATGCTGGCTGTGACTGATGACTGTGTTGTCTTTCAGGTGTTTTTCAATACCTCCCAGAATAACCTTCTCCATAACTTTACCTGACACTGAAGTGAGACTGACAGGCCTGTAGTTTCTGGGGTCATTCTTCTTGTCCTTGAAAATCAGGGCAATATTTACCAGTTTCCAGTCAGCTGGCACCTCTCTGGATTCTCAAGATTGCTCAAAAATCAATGAGAGGTGTTTTGCAATGACATCAGCCAGCTCTTCGAAGATTCTGGCCCCATGGATTTGTAGGGATCCAGCTAGAGCAGCATATCCTACACATTTCAGGGTCAACTGGGAGTTGATAATTCTTGCAGCCATGGTCCTCCAGCTCAGGGCACTGAGATCCCCTTGGTCCATCATCCATGTTGGAGACAGAGGCAAAGAAAGCATTAAACACATCTGCCTTGTCTCTGTCCCTGTTTGTGAGGTGACCATCATCATCCTGTAATGAGCCAATGATATTTCTATACTGCCTATTGACATTAATATATATGCAAAAAACTCTTTTTACTGTCCCCCACATTTCTGGTGAGCTTCAGCTCCAGCTGAGCTTTGGCTGCATGAATTTTCTCCCTACAGCAGCAAGCAGCATATCTCTGTATTTTTCCCACGTCACTTGACCTCGCTTACACTGGACATGCATCCTTTTTTGCCTTATCTCCAAGAGAAGATTCCTGTTCAGCCAAGCCACCTTTCTGCATGTTGAAAGTGTAGGCAGCTAAAAACCACTGCTCAGACTCCCAAACAGTGACCTTAGGAGGTCAGATATTGCAGCAATAAACATAAAATCAGGTACCAAACTATATTCAAATTTTGTACCCTGATATGCTTTTATACTACATATTTTAAAAAGCCAACACATTAAAGTCAAATAAAGAAGACCTCTCAAGGGTGAGACCCACCAATGCTTTAATTGCCACTCTATGAAGTGGTAAAGTACCTACCTACAAAATGGTGGAGCTGACAGGATGTCTAAGTTAATATTTTTGAAGCACCTCAGAACACTATCTATGTAAATTACGTTTAACAGTTGCAAAAAAGCACTCAGTACAAAGTTTTGCATTGAATTAAACCCCTCAAATTCAGTCCCACTATGATCATCTGGTTCTCTTAGCAGTTACAGAAAAAATATTGGAAGACAAAAGAGCTATTTAAATAAACCATAATGTTAACATGTGAAGAAATAGAGGCACACAAACTATGGACAGGTTTAGGTTAGAAATTAGAAGCTTCTTAATTAGCTGTGAAATACAGAAATTATTTCAGTAGATGTAGAGAGAGCAATAAAGCCCAGAAGTTTTCAGTGAGTGACCTAAGCTAGTTTATGAATGGAATCATGTGTACTGATCACTCTAATCAGTGCTCAATGTTTCTCCAATTATGTACATTTATGCAGTTGAGAGATGTTCCCTGAGCTCAAGTCAGAATTATAAGCAGTAAGAAAGAACCACGGTCCTTCACTAAAGGCTCAGAAGGACTTGTGATGCTGCAAGCAAACAAAGGCCATGCTCCTGGCTAGGAGGCTGGGCTATGACCTGGATTCAGTTCACTGCTCTGCTATTCATCTCTCATATTTCCTCAGGCACATCACCATCCCAAAAGTTTTTCATCTGTGATGGAAGGAAATACTTTTTACCATCAGAGGTAGGTACAGGGACCAATACCAGAGTAGCTGAAATCACGAAACTACCTTTACAGCATGCATTTAATTCTAAAACCTCGATTTTTACAGGCACAGGCCCCTTAGCTCTGTAAGCACACCCAGCTGGCATTTGCATTTCAGGTCAGGTGACAGAAGCACTGCTAAGAGGGCACAGACCAGCAAGTGAGGCAGCCAGGGATGACGCACTGCCTGTGGTTGTGCTGCCTACTGAGACCAGTCTGGAGCTCCGGATTGCACTGCAGCTGCTGCACCAAGGGGAAAGGGAGAATCTGTGTGTCTGTGTGTGTGTCTGTGTGTGTCTGCGTGTGGGTGTGAAGGGAGAGGGTCAGGCTGGAGGGCAGAACTGGACCCCTCTGAGCATAAGGAATGGCTATCCTTTACCTCCCACAGCCCTCAGCATGAGAAATGCAGCTGCCTCTTTGGGCCTTTCCTTTCTGCCTCCTGATTCATCTCCATCCTCCTCCACTCCTGCCCATACCAGGAGAAGCAGGACTTTGGCCAGGCCCAGTCTGGCATCTCTGACAGAACAAAATTTAGTTTCACCTGCTCTCCTGGGAGGTACTGAGCTGGTACTGGCTGCTACATCCAATGATGACTCTGCCATTGACACCATCACAGCCGCTTTTTAGTTCAGGTACTGGCACGCTGCATGTCTGCTGGTTACTGCCTAGTGGATGCCTTCTGATGACTGCATCCCCAGAAGGAAACACTGGGATTAGTATGCATCTTATCTGTATTTAACAGTCAGCCAAAATATCAAAAAGCTATGTATAAAATTGTATCTCTGTTGCTACCCGGAGTCTATACACTTCCTGTGTCTTTGCTATGAACACTGCTTTTGTAGCATGTTATTCAATTAGGATTTTTTCATACATATTTTGTAGCTATGTCATACATCTAGCTTGTTAGCCTAAAATTCACAGATTGCCTCCAGTGTTAAACTTCCACTTCTAACAGTACAGTCAGATTCCTGTTTCTAGAAAGTGAAGTAAAATTACAGCTCCCTGTGGGGCATTTCAGAGGATGACTCTAAATAAGCCAAAGGCTATCTATTAAAGAACAGATCTTTATTACAAAAGCTTACAAATTCAAATTAACTGGTAAGAAGAGAAGGCCACAGAAAATTCAAGAAAACAGACTAAATTCAATAAATATGCTTTATTGATGGGTTAGTAGAGAGTCGACAGCACTGCAGAAACAATAGCTTAGAAGACAGAGCACTGTCTGGGCTAATAGCAGTTCACACCCATATCCGCCTGGAATTCTTTTATCCCCATACGGAAACCAGGGCTAACTCAAATAATCAAAAAATCAATATTGGATTTGGACTCTAAGCCCAAACTTGCCAAAAAGTGAAAGGAATAGAAGGGCTCGGTTCTCATTAGAAGTTATCTCATTTTCATTTACATTCACAGCTACTGCCTGTGCATAACAACAGAAAATGAAGGAAAAGGGTTTTTTGCATACTGACTCACTGGATTGTTTTCCTTGAAACATATCCTGCTTCAGAACTTGTTAAACATTAGAGCTTCCTCACCTTAATAGAACTGAAGTTCAAATCTCTTAAGTGTTATGTGATCCCACAGCTTCAGTATTTTAGAATCCTTTAACCTCATGTTAAATTAATAAAGTTTAGTGACTTCATCATGAAACTGGTCATTTTGGGGGCTTGTATCTTGTGAGGCTGTTGTGATTTTTATTGATTTGCTTTTGGTTTTTGAGAGGGTTTGTGGGGTTGTTCAGTTAATCAGTAAGGTTCTATCAATGTTTTTGTTTTGCTGAAGTAAATACTTTCTTTGTGATACAAAATTTTGACTAATTTCTTTAATCAACTTTTGCTCAGAAACTATTTTCATCTGCATTACAAATGCAGGATTTAAACAACCTAGCAACACAGCATAAGTATCAAGTCATCTTGTCAGTCTGTCCTTTCCTCTCAGGGATATAACTACTGTATTCTGTACTGATAAAGAAAGGAAATAATAGGATTAGAGAAACGTTAGGGAGAAGGGGATGTCAAACAAAAGAAAAACATGCTGCTAAAGCATTCTCATCTAGTATTGGGAATTGTAACACTTTACCTCTGCTCATTAAGCAAAACAAAAAAAAAACATAAAAGACTTATATGCCTTGATACTATAGTTTGGTGTATAGGGAACCATCATTAAAACATGTTTGAGTATGTCAGTTTTAGCTTGGATAGAGTTAATTTTCTTCATAGTAGCTACTAGGGGCTGTGTTTCGGATTTCTGCTGAAAATAGGGTTGATAACACAGAGTTATTTTAGTTCTTGCTGAGCAGTACTTACACAGAGTCAAGGCCTTTTCATACTGTCCTGCCAGCAAGTAGTCTGGGGGTGCGCAAGAAGGTGGAAGGGAACGTAGCCAGGACAGCTGACCCCAGCTGACCCAGGGGATATTGCATACCATATGGCATCATGCTCAGCAATAAAACTAGGGAGAAAGTTGGCTGAGGAACCACTACTCGGAGACAGGCTGGGAATCAGTCAGTTGGTGCTGAGCAATTGCTTCCGTTTGTACCACTTGCCTTTTTGGAGTTTTATTTTTGTCTCCTTGTTACTTTTCTTTTCATTACTATTACTATTACTATTATTATTAAAATAAAAAATAATTAAACTGCTCTTGTATTAACCCCACAATTTTTCTCACTTTTACCCTTCTAATTCACTTCTACCCATCCTGCTGATACAGGAGTGAGCAAGTAGCTATCTGGTGCTTAGTTGTTGGCTGGGGTTAAACCACAGTAGAGTAAATGCAATTTTAGTCATTATTAAGCAATCTAAAGTACAGTCAGTCACACAAACACAGTATTATTTAAGGATTACAATGTGTGAGACAGACAGCAATCAAATAACCTTATGGGTCCCATACTCATTTAACATACCAAAAACATAATGCCCAACTACTTTAGAAAAATGATTTTATACCTCTATAAAGGAAATAAAAAAATCTGGTCCAACAGGAATAATGAATTTCTGTAAACACTTGCAGCTATTATGCAGAAGTTCATTATTCAAACAAACAGCCTTTGTTACATAGCACAGAACTTCAGGCCAACTCTCTATATCCAAAAACCTAAAACCTTCCTTTGAATCACCATTAGACAGTCTATTAAAAAAGAAATACTATTTAAATAAGTCATTAGACTTATTAGATAAACAGTATAATTTTAAAAGAAAAGCTTTGTGGTCTATTTTCTTCATCTTCGGAGACATGAATCATGTTTTTTTCATGTACTACCATATTGGCTCAGCTTCAGGTACTAGGTTAAATAAGCATTCACTGAAGACTTATTTCTGTTGAATGAGGATGGTATTGAGAAAAATGACCTTCTCTGCATATTAAAGTTTACATAAGAAAGGTGAAAAACTGCTTGTGACCTTGTTAAAAGGCCACACTTTCCATTTCAACAGAGCTGCAAGCAAGCACAGAGCATCCTGAAGGGTGTTAAGGTTGTGTGCTAATCACACTGATGTCTAACTGTGACTGAATAGCATCTGAATATTGGTCAGGAAATCACACAGAATAAAAGCTGAAACCTGCTTCTGTTGATAAAACATCAACCTTCTAGGCAGAATAAAAAACAATTTTCAACCTCAAATTCTCCTTCCAAGACCAAACCAAAACCAGAAAAAAACTTAAACCAAACCAAAGCACACCTCCTCTCTACCCTCTATCTCCTTAACAAAGCAACCACAACTAAAAACAGGCAAACAAAAAAACCCCAACCACTTTTTTTTCCAGAACACATTTTCCTGTTCCTGGAATAAGTCAGCTGCAAGCCTCAGAAATGAGAACAATTGGGATTTCAAACACAGAGTCCAATGAGACTGTGAGACACAAGACATCAGTCTCTTTCACATCTAGATCAGGGTAATTCAGATGAGAATTCATTGTTTTGGAGATGAGTTAACTCAAAGTAGAAGGAGAGGAATTTGACATTCCCACTTGCCGCAGTTAGCAAAGGAAACCAATGTTTATGGAGGCTTACTTATTGTTCCACAATGCCTTTTCTTGGCCAATTCTTGTGTGTAAATACCACAACAACATAGTAAAATAACACCAACCTGCTTTAGGCCCCTGTATTCCCCAATGCACATTCAAACAAGGCTTATGCAGTTTGGCCCAGATATATGCAGATTTCCATGTATCAAGGTATGCAGAGAAAAAGCCAAGATCAAAGCCTTTTCTCTCCCTGGTGAATTGCAGAGCTATAGACTCACCCTCCCACCCCACTGAGCTTAGTTATTCATGAGCACAGGATGTTCATCCTATCAGGAAATACTACTCAAGCAAAGTAAAGATAAGAGTGAGTTCTTTGGAAAATACTGCTGGAAAGTACTGTAAACAAGTATTTGTAAATGTCCGTCTGCTCTCTGCAGAAAACAGGATGTTGATATGTGGAGATAAGAAAAATGTTCATAGAGAAATACAAGTTTCTGAGTCTTTCTGACTTTGCTGCTAAATAAATAATAGCAAAAATCAGGAAGAGCCCATAAAGCTTTACTTTTCAGAGCCATTCAAGCTTGTGGCTATCATAGTTCCACTAACCAGTTCCATCAACCAGCTCCTTGATCAGGTCTGATCAAGCTCTGCCTCACAGGACTTCCACCAGACTGCTCCCTCCTGGAGTATTTCAAGGGCCCCCCTAGCAGCTCTTGCCTGACAATTAATCTCCCTTGTGTCCCTGTGCTAACCTGACTCCACCAGCCAGTTCTCTCCACAGCCTTCATGCCAAAAAGGCAGGGGAGCTATTCCTCAGCCTAACCATGTCACACTGAAGGCATTCAATACCTAGAGATTAAAGTAAAATTGTTCGTTACTAAAATATGAAAAATCCTTGGTTCT
The DNA here is from genome assembly GCF_003945725.1 of Corapipo altera. Taxonomy (NCBI): domain Eukaryota; kingdom Metazoa; phylum Chordata; class Aves; order Passeriformes; family Pipridae; genus Corapipo; species Corapipo altera. The sequence continues at coordinate 2,487,531 of NW_020884881.1, forward strand.
AGAGATAGGTAAGTCTTGCAAACATGAAGAGTTCGACATTCTTTTAAGCTGTACCTTCATTATCTTCATGACATTCCAGTGCATCTTGAGAGTTACTTCTGAACCCTGGAGTCTTTTCAGCCCAGCTCAACATTTAGCAAGACCAGCATTTAAGCTGTGTACACACAGGTTACTCAGTGGCAAGGTTCTGTCAATCAGTTCCTCTCTTTTTACCCACAGTGTTTTGTGACAGGCTTTTCAGGTGATGCTGGGAGTTTGTCTATATATAAAAAAATTTGGCCTCCTTATTCTGTGTTTAGTCATATTCCATCCTCTTCCTGCAGATTGATAAAGTATATTCATTTTTGGTCAAGGGACAGTCATTAAATTTTAAGTATTGTCCTGAGGCTGAAAGGTCTGTGCTGGAAATCCTGTCAGTAAATGTAGATAAATGTTTACAAAGAAGTATTCACAATACAGCAATTTTCGTAACTACAACCTAATTCTGTAATATTGATTGGAATCCACGTAACATATGCAAGTTCCCCTAATCACCCCATGTAGCTACTGATGTCTCTTTGAGCTGCTGCAAGGACAGGTAGCATCTGCAGTTGTTGCAAAATGTGCATTTATATAACAATATAATTGTGTCTACTCTAATTTTAGCTCCTGCTAGCAGGGAAAATGTTTACAGTTAAAATATAAAGTTTGAAATTTTTCCAAACAATTTATTCTTACTTACTATGCCACCGGCCATATTCACACATGAATAAAATGCAAGGGACTTTCCTGTTAATTTTTTCAGCATATATTTAGAATTTTGAATAAGTTCAGCTACAGCTTAGTCAATTTTCTACATTTCTTCTGATTGTTCTGGCTCTGTTCTGTAAATGATGAGACAGCTCTCTGTTGTGACTGCAGTATAGACTATTTCTTTTCACTATTAATAATATCACTGAGAAATATGAAACAACCTTGCAAGATCTGTTTAAGTTTTATTATTTTCCTAATTTCCCAAAACTGAGTATTTCCGTTGTTACTACAAGGATAAGTTATTTTGACCACTGCTCTGGTCAACTAAAAAAACATTCTCGCATTCGGAAATACTTGCCTGCTACACAGTAGTAGAATAAAGTGGAAAAGGAGGATGAAGTATCCTTGAAGATGGACAGTAAACTCCTTTTTCATTTCTTCAGTTTATATTATGTCCAGATTTGGGGGTTTTTTGTTTGTTTTGACTGGTTGCCATGTGAACTGCAATACAGCATACAACCTTCTATACCTGATAATGTCTTCCCATTTTGAGACAAAAGAGGCAGCTTTTAATGTCTCTCTCTCTGAGAACAGATTGCATTGCAGACTAGACCTCAGGCAAAAGAAGAATTCAAAATATCATAAAAGAAGGATTCAAAATATCATAAGCAATTCACTAAAACTGCAGCTTCCACCCAACAAATCTGTTAATGTGCTTTAATTTGGGAATAAAACTACTGACTTTATTATATCAAATAAAAATCATCAGTAATGGGACTAATAGCAAGACCTAACAATGGAATGACTCTTGAATATTAGGATTTGGTTATTCACCTGAACTTCCTAAAAACTGAGCATTTATGAATGAAAAACTTTTATAATTAATATTCAACCACTGCACAAACCACATTATCTTGTAGCTCAAGAATAAAGTAAAATCCACAGGAATATAAAAGTGTTTATGAAGAAGACAGAGAAAGGGAAAAATGAAACATTCCTTACAGGAAAACAACAGTTAGATTAATGCAAAAAAAAACCCCAGGACTGATAAATATGATGGGAAGGAACTCTTCTATTCCAGCCATATGCTGAGACTGATCTCTCCTAGAAAAACTACATTCAATAAAAGCATATCTGGAGAAGAGCACTTCGCTGAGTACAAACCGTAGGCACTTGTACTCAATTTTTAAGAGAAGGAAATGGGAGAACAAGAGGGAGATCAAAAGCTATATTAAGAAGTCAAATTGTAGGAGCCCTTTGACTGCTATAACAAACTGAAGAAGATCTTCAATACTGAAAACCTGCCATTAATCTCTTATTTACATGGAAAGCACATGCTTCTTTTTATCTGAAATACTTACAGTAATGACAGGAGCTGGGACTAGACAGATAAACACAATATGTCTGGTTATCAAGAAATTTAAATTTCTTATCTAAATTTGGGGTTGAAGCTGATAGTGCATCTGCTCAGTGAAACTTATGTTCCCATCATTTTTACTGCTAATAGCAGCTGTGAAATAACATTTTCATGGGGCCCATTTTTTTAAGGAAGCAGTCATTCCTAAGAGGGAGGTAGTCCAGTTACTAAATCCTCCCCAAAATTACAGAAAGTCACCCAAAATCCCTGAAAGTTTACAGTGGTGAAGTCCAACAAGAGGTTAGGCACAAACTCATAAAATTCACTCAAAAGTTTTTACACCACAAGTGTTCTGAGAGAAGCACTTGAGTTTAACAAACAGACATTTTGTGATGCAACTGTTCTCAGAAAATTTCCAGGAAGGACTGCCTCTCACTGCATTTTTAATCACATCTGGTAAATGCAGCAGATGTATACATCTGCTTCTTTCTATGCATGTCTGCTCTAAAAGTGAGTGACTGTGAGCGGAGATGTTTATTAGTTTATTTAATTTTTTAAGAGTTCTGGAAGCATGTGTGATCTTTAACAGAAGACTATGTGGTCCTTTCAACAGCTGCGCTGTGTAATGGAAAACAGTAAAGTTTCTGTTTTGCTTAAGCCACTAAGTCAAAGCCAGGAAAAATAGGAGGCTGTGATACTACTCATGTAATGAAGATATAAAGTCACCTCTAGTTTGTTTTTTTTCAGGCTACTCTGACATGTAATTTGTTGGCCTTGTTTTAGACATACCATCAGACACCTCTACTTCGATAAGAGCATTGACTCTGGTGATTTGCTTGAAGTCCCTGTGTGGGTACTCATGTCATTCAATGTAGCACTTTAGAAAGCAAATGCAGAAGGCATGCAAACATAGCAATTCGAGCTTAATCACATAATTCATTTAAAAAAATACTTTTTTTTCTCACTCTGTTATGTGTCCATCTCAGTCTCTCTCTTATTTACATAAAAATCCCACTGATTACACAGATGATGGCAATTACACTAAATCATCCTATGGGAGTGCTGCCAAAGACACATAAACCCAGGTCACATTGTATGTGTGTCATATAACAGGGACATCAATTACGTTGCCTGAAATCGAGCACAGAGATTATATTATTTCAAGATACACACATACTCTTACATTTATGAAGCATTAGACCACAGTTTACCTATTGATCAAAAGCAGATTCGTTGCTGTGGGATAACATCAAGTAAAGCTGCTAGAGAAATGTCCAGACATATCTCTAGACTTTACTCATTTGTTCTTTTAACATCATTAAGTTATCCATAAGAAAAGATGTAGGTGATGCCAACATCATGTCATTTTTTAAGATTGAACACATTTCAGTTCCTAATACAGGAACAAAACATATTGATTCTTGAATTAGAGTCTTGGTCCTTATTTTGAGGACCCATTCCACCAACAGTTGAATGTTGTGAGGCCCATGAAGGTGCAAGTTGGGATTGACAGGAGGACTGAGTGACTACCTGCTCCTCATATTTTGAGCGCAAAACCGTTCTGTCAGTCCTCATGTCATTAAGGTAACCTCACACCTCTGAAACTTGTTGTTTTATATTTTAATGGTACCCTACTGCTTGACTTCCTATCTCACATTTGCTGAATCAACACTATCACAAAATAACAAAGCCTGTCTGACATGGCAAAGTTTTAATAGATGATGATTCATCATGACAGGACACTGAAAGCCCTGTGGCATGTGCAGAAAAGCTTTAAATAGTACATAGTTGTTAACTTATTTTAATTAAAAATGCAAATGCAAAAGAGAGAAGAAAACAATCTTTTTATATCCCATCATTTGTATTTGTTCCACTTACCAGCTCAGGATTCTTTTGGTTAAAAAATTCTATTTTAAAAGAATATTTTCTTCCTTACTTTCATATTTTCCTTTCTTTTCTGCATAGCATATCTAAAGGCATACAGCTACTGGCCGCAAATACTACAGAGAATAACTAAATATAGGACAGCATGAAAATATGTTGAATACATTTGTCAGCACTGTATTAAAACAGGGCTACATAGCAGAAAGATTCCTACATTGTGAATACATACTGGCTTTATCACCTTTCCAAGGTGAGAGCGCCCACACAGGTATCATAATCAGTGATATTTTTGCAAATCACTTCAGGATATTTTTTCTTCCTCCATAAAATGCATGCTGAAAATGTGCTAATAAAGGTTACACTACTTTTTAATTTTATATTATTAGTAGAAATTCATTATTTCATTTCAGTCTACAGAGGTCTGATTCTCCCTTGTTTGAAGTGCTGCCAGCACAGCTGCAGAGTGCATCTCAGATTAATAGGAGCCACAACAAACAAAATGAGTTACCCCACTGCAAACTTTGCATCAAATATGCACAGCAGGTAAACAATTGCAAACTTCCACATTTTCTCTGCACTGTGAAGTCATTGCAGATGACATTTTGTTGTTATGTAGCAAGGGACATCAAAGCAGTATGTCACATCATCCGAAACCCAGAAATAACACAAGAAAAATCTCCATAAACTATTTTCAGCCTTTCCCAGGAAAACTACTGTGAAGCTGCAGTTTGCAGAAATGGACCGATGTTTCTTAATGAACAACCTTTCAGCTTCACAACAGCTCTGCAGAACAGAAGTGCTGTAGAATTCCCATCCAAAAAAAAAAAATAAAAAAAAAGTTTTGCTAATGATACAACTCCATCATTGATCTTTTATCTTTGAACACATCTGTGAGATTCATGATGCCTCCTGAAAATCTCACATCCAGAGCAGAAGTGGCAGAAACCATCCTTTCTCCAGACTTTAAAATAAACTAGTTGTTTTTATTCCTTAAAGGTAACGGGAGCTCCACTGTGCATGTCAAGTTGTGATGAGGTATATTTTAGCACCATGACTGCAAGGGAAGGCAACTCTTGGAATACACATTTAATCTGCTCTGTGCTATGAATTGCTGCTTCTTTAAAGCCTCTTCCAGACACTGGCAGGGTTCAGTGTCTGCCTACAACGTGTTCTACAGCCCTTGAACAACTAAGAAGCTGTGCAGGGAAATCCTGTTACTGGTACTTCTGAAACCACTACAAAGGAGTCTGTACATCATCAGTGCCAAAAATCTCACCTATGCTCACTGCAGAAATGACAAATTGTCATGATGGTTTTGGTAAAAGCACTTTTGCTGTTGGGAGTATATAGCAAAAGAGAACTTGGTGTGAGTGGTAGTAGAACAGTCTATTGTTTGAAAAACATCTCAACAATAACCAAGTAAAAATACATTAATTTATTAACAAATGTGGAGATCATGACTATTTTGTTTTCTTAACATTTGCTACTTACTGGATCCACATATTTAACTGTTGTAATAGCCATAAAAACGAAACAAACAAATCCAAATTCTCTTTCCCTTGATGACTACACATTTGTACAGACTCTCTCCTGTTCCCAGCAAATTACTCAGGTCAAGCACAAGATCTATTAATAGCATTTGTTATCATGCAGACTTTTGTCAGACAGTAGTATCTTACATTTCCACTGGCATTTCTTATCATTAAATGTCCATGTAATTCTCTTGGTTTTAGCACATATCTTGCCTACTGTTCTTTTCTTCTCACATTTAAATCAATATCATTTCAGTCAAATTAGTCATACTTAAAAAGCTTACACCTATCTGTTAGTTCACAATACTACATAACAGATGAAATGCAATGCTATTTGAAATATCTTACGCAAAAGACATTGATATGTTCTCTACAGTCATGGTATAAAGGATACAAAGTAGTGAGATTAAATTGCAGCAAGAAAGACTCAGGTAAGAAACAGGAAAAGCATCTATAGAACCAGGGCATATAGAACACTCCAGCAGAGTGCTTGGGGGTGCTGTGACTTGCCTGTCATTGCAGATATCTAATAGCATAACCAAAAATCTACCTTGAAGTGTTACAGGTCTTGTCAATCTTGCGGCAGTCCCTTCTATCCCAGACATTCTAGAATGTGCAGGAGACATGGAAATTATAAAGTTCAAAAATTGGACTAAAAAAGTTTTTACTACCCTCTAAATTAGAATCTGAACTCATTTTTAGAGCCTTCTTCATTCTTTCAACACCTGTTAGCAGAAAACACACTCCTAGGGAACTGATAGTTCTAAAACAGAGAGTGGGAGAATTCAGGGGAAAGCAAAAGCCTTTCTTATAACCAACAGTGCAACTGATAAGAAATTCACCTTCTACTCTTCTTACCCAGTTGGGATTTAGAAACTCATAAAAGGACATGGCTCAGGTGAAAAGAAGCAAGTATAAAGAAAGTCCCACCAGAAAAGCTACATAATGCAACATTCCTTAATATCACTTTCATTCATAATAGCAAGATTTCATTAAAATATTAATGAAAATACCAGTGACTTACATCAAAGTGACTTAGACATATCTCCTCTAGTCAAGGTTTCAATTTCTCCAGTGATTATCTTCATGCCATTAGCTACACATTTTGATGTCAGAAACATTTGAAATGTGGTAAGACAAGAAGAACCTTAAGAGTACGTACATATCCAGGCGGACACCAGTAACCCAAACAAATCTGAATCTGTGTTCCATGGAGCCAGAAGTACCACAGCACCACGGCAGCGACCACACAGCTTGTTTCACTCCAGCAGAGGGGATCCCAATGTGCAGTTATCCCCATGTGCACCTCTTGCATCGACACTGCATTTCTGACCTGCCAGTGCAGCTGTTTCTGCAGTGGCACGATAACACAACCCAAAGGCAAGATCCAAGCTACAAAAGCTTCTGTAGTCATAACTCCAGTAATAGCAAACTACTATTTACAGTACCTCCACTACTTTAGTTCAACCCGATTTCACTATGGTCAAGACACAAAATCGTGAGCAGCTGAGTTTGTTGCATGAGAAGATGAAGGGGAAGAGTGACACTGATCACAGGGGGTTTAACCCTCCCAGCTAGCCCAGCAACAGCTGAATGAGAATGTATATGCAGGGGTCCGAGGAGCAGGAAAAGGTGATTGTGCTCTTTTTTCCCGCTAGCGGAATGAAAATTGGCATAACACTTCTGTGCTTAACAGCACCCCTGTTCTGTATCTCAGTGCAGATAAAAAGTGGCCATCCACAAAGAAACTGTAACCCTCTCCCACACCCCTTTTCCTTTATTCTTTTATCACTTTAAAATTTTTTACTGAGAATTACTTTGTAAAGAATAATTTTGCCTAGTCACTCCTAGCCTCTGCAATTTGGAAAAGTTATAATCAAATTCTAACTCTATTTTTAAGTTACAAAGTAGTCTATAAGATTAAAAAGTTAAGAAAAGACATCTAACTTCTGTGCATAAAAAAGATTCGTGGATAAATTGCCTGCTTTATGGAGACAAGGAAGGTAAGAAAATTCTCTGATGGTAGTAACAAAAGAAGAAAGATTCCCCATCTTCAAAGCCACATAGAAAAGATCAGTAGAACACTAACTTTAATGTAAGCCTCTATAATTAAATGTTAGATTTTCTATTAGAGAAATGATCAGATTAAAGATGAGTTGATCAAAGATTTAAATTTAATTTGGCTACTTTAAGTACTCTAATAAAGATGTTCTGTTGATTCCCAAACCAGTAGTACTTAAATTAAGAGCATTTCAGTGAATGCCTTATCACATTGTGAACTACAGTATATTCTTCTGTACTGAGCACAAAATTCTATTCTTTTAGGGGGAAACAAGAAAAGAACACAAGACTTTTTGCTGATCTCTGCAGACAAAAAGTGTTAGAAAACTTATACTGTACCCTATCCTTTGAATTTTTTCAGTCTAATTGCTCACTACACCCACACACTCACATTTCTAGAAAATGGTATTTAGTAGACTCTAGCACATACATCTTCAACTGAATTTTTTATTCACTGTCAGGTGGATCACAGTTCTCAGCAGACGATCAAACCTGTATCAACAATGCAAGCTTCACTCTGTTCCCCATTATGTGTAGTATATGATACATAGGCCTAGTAGGACAATGATGACATTCCCTTTTTTATGTCAGATAAAAAGGAACATCATAATCAGCTTATTTCATCTTACCCTGTAAAATAGTAAACTATAAGAAATAACTAAAACACAACAGCTTTCACAACTTGTATTAGTAAAACAATACAATAGACCATATTTCAGACACCTATGAAAGAAGAAAGATATCAACAGCATGAAAAAAATTAGCTAATAAAAGAGTTAAATGTGTATAGCTCAACTAGGGGATAGGAATGAAACTCAACAGTAATTGAATAGAATGAGCAAGTAGTCTGTCAACCAGAATTTCAAATACCACATAGACATTCTTAGCTCAGCTGCATAACTAAGGTCAGAGAATCATAGAATGGGTTGGGTTTGTTTGGGAGGGACCTGGGACATCATCTCATCATCTCATCATTCCAACCCACTGCCATGGACAGGAATATCTTCCATTACACTAGGTTGTTCAAAACCCCATCCCACCTGGCCTTGAATGCTTCCAAGGATGGGGCATTCACACCTTCTTTGGGCAACCTGATCTAGAGTGTTACCATGCTCACAGTAAAGAGTTTCTTCCTAAAATCTAATCTATTTTCTCTCAGTTTAAAGCCATTATCCCTTGTCCTGTCACTACATGTCCTAGTAAAAAGTTCTCTCCAGTTTTCCTGTGTGTCCCCTTTAGGTTCTGGAAGGCTGCTCTAAGGTTTACATGGAGTCTTCTCTTCTTCAGGCTGAACAACCCCAACTCTCTCAGCCTGTCTTCTTAGGAGAGGTGTTCCATCCTTCTGACCATCTTCATGGTCCTCCTGTGGACTTCCTTCAACAGGTTCATGCCATTCTTGGGCTGAGGACCCCAGAGCTGGATGCAGTACTCCAGGTGCAGGCCTCACAAGAGCAGAGGGAGAGAATCACAGTTCTGAAAAATGAGTTTCCATTACATCTATGTCATATTTCACCAAATGTTGGACCATTTGTTTACTCATGTTCTTAAGTTCCTTTGAAATCATGAAGACTAAATGCTCGTGTTTCCACAGTCCCAAAGATTATCCAGTACTTTAAATCTGTTACATATAAGTAGATGCCCTTATCATTCTTCTCTCTTCTTTGCCTATACAAAAATGACAGGTTTTGTCCATGGGCTTCTCAATCCACTCAGAATCTCAACAATTTTTTCTCACTCTGTCTCTCTCACAAGTAGGTATGTAAGGGTATCTAAAATGAGGTGGGAAGAATCTGGGCCTTAGCTGCACCTGTAACCAATATGGATTAAATACTCCTACTTACCAGATACATAACATTGAATCTGAGCAATGGAAGTTACCAGAATCTGAACCCAATCAAACCAAAAACTTGAATATGAATCTTAAACTGGATTCTGAATCTGAATCAATCTTTGAAACAACACTATATCTAATCCTCGGCTGACTCTGAAGTCTCTATTTGAGTTCTGAATGATTTTTGTCAAAGCAAAAAAATATATTTTCCAAAGATTAAGGTATATTACTATAAATTCTCCAGTGGTCCTACTGATGATCACAAGTCCTGTGGTTATTTTAGCAGTCTGGAACTACAGATGGAGGAACTGTAGGCATTTTGTTGAATAGTTTAACACATAATTCTAGAACTAATGGTTTCAATAAGTTGAATGTTAGGAAAGATTGCACGAAAAGAATGTAATACAGTGTGAAATAGTTTCATAAGAATAATTGCAGAAGTAGCAATAGGTAGTAACCTAATGTTAGACACACAAAGGTACCTCATAGTGTAGACAAATATATATACTTCTATAAGATCAGGTTTTATTTAGCTACAGTTAAGTCCATACGATTATTTGCTCTCATGTATATGTGGAGACACACCATCTATAACGCTGCGGATGCCTTTGAGAACACACGCAGGATCACTCTCGAGGAGAAAAGGCAACGCAGAAAGAACCGTGTCTTGCAGAATACACCATCTAAGGAGTCTTTCTGTTGTGCTTTCTGCAATCGGACACGTCTGTCACGTATTGGCCTCATAAGTCACCAACGTGCCTGTAACAAATGTGGATAGTGCCTTCCCAAATCTTTGTTCGCGAAGCCCAGCCATGATGATATGTGAGAAGAAAGGTGAAAAACACAGTATGTTTATATTTAAAGATGCAGGTATGAGGGTCAACTTTGACAACTCTCATGCTTAGACCATTGCTTCTTCTTAATCTTCCTTGCCATCTGAATACGAGGCCAGGATAATTTACAATATATGGATTTTTTTTTTTTCTGATCAGCAATTAGAGAATTCTAAGTTACCAAGATTCTTCAGTTCATGAAAAGATACCACTTGAATTCTCAGGGGCCAGAATATTTGATATCAATATTACAAGGGACAATTCTTAAAAGAGACCCATAAATCCACATAAAAGAGATTAATTGTGATCTTGAGAAGGAAAGGACAGGTAAGATAACAAAATAATAAAAACTAAAAGTGTTACTACATAGTTGTTGATATTGCATAATCTACATGAAAAGTTCCTCCCCTCTTGATCATTACATCTCCATCTTCCTTTTACAACTGGTTATTAAATATGTTACATTTTGAAAACCTCCTTTTTATTATATATGCTAAGAGACACTCTGAAACCTTGTCTCTGAACCTATTAAAAAGAGTCCTTTACAAAAAATAGAACATTTGAGATATCTAGGTAAAACCTAAAAAAAGAGTACTATGGAAAAATAGACTCAATGTCAAATCATTTTATAGTTTTCTGAACAAGCAGAGAATATCAGAAGGATAAGTACCTTGAAGAAGTACAGAGGCCTCTGGAATTCTAAAAAAAGATGTAGCCAGATTGAGCAAGGAAACTGCTGTTTCTTCAACTTCTGTGAGCAACGGAAAGCAGCTCTAGCAGAAGGTAGGTGCATCATTTGGAAACTTGCACCTTACAGTTAAGAGTCCTTAATTTTTTTGTAATTTCTAATACTCGAAACAGTATAATTAATGTTGGGACATTTTTGCTTCTTTTTTCTACTGTTCATCATTCACTTCTGTTACAATTACTTGGGGGTTTTTTTACATCAAAAAACTTCTATATTTCAATATTTCTTTCTTTTTTTTTTTTTTCCATTATCACTCTGTCTTTGAAATGCTTTTACAACTTCTATCTTCTCTCTTTCCTCCTGTTTCCACTTGCTTGTTTTGTAGACAACTGCTAAAAGTGTGAGCTCTGGGAATGTGAAAAATTCCTACCCTTTCCTCCTCCATTCCTGCCTCACAAAGAAAGTCTTGTGTGGATCTATCAAGATTTTCTCCAAATCACAGGGTTATAAAAAAATAATTTATGTCTCTCATAGAATCATAGAATCATAGAATCAATCATAGAATCAACCAGGTTGGAAAGGACCTCTGAGATCATCAAGTCCAACCCTTGATCCACTACCACCACAGTTGCTAGACCATGGCACTAAGTGCCACGTCCAGCCTCATCTTAAAAACCTCCAGGGACGGAGAATCCACCACTTCCCTGGGCAGCCCATTCCAATGGCTGATTACCCTCTCTGTAAAGAATTTCTTTCTAATATCTAACCTAAACCTCCCCTGGTGCAGCTTAAGGCCATGCCCTCTTGTCCTGCTGCTGATTGCCTGGGAGAGGAGACCAACCCCCACCTGCCTACAACCTCCTCTCAGGTAGTTGTAGAGACTCAAAATGGTCAGGATTAGAATTTATAATTAGCTTAGAATTTTATAATTAACTTTTTATAGAGAGAAAATTCAAAGTAATCGGGTAGCACAGCATAGAAAGAAAGAGAGCTTTTAAACAACTCTCCCCCACAAACAGGTCTTCGTTCTCAGATTTGACTTCAGCCCACTCAGAAGCATAGGAAGGGACAGGGAACTCTGCAAAAGCCCTGACGGATCCTCAGAAACCCCTCTTTAGCCCACAGGGGCTGATGCTGCTCCTGGCTGCACTCAGTGTTCTGGTAGCATCTGGATCATCCTCTCCCTCAGTGCTCAGGAGCTGGCAGTACCAGACAGTTGTGATATCCAGTAAAAGTTTCAGAACATAGAGATTTCCTCATGCCTTGCTCTGAACTTTCTTTCATGAAATGTTTGGAATTATATAAACATATGAAATCAAGATTTTACTACCTGAGATGTATCACCTATTCAACATTTCCCAACATGTAATATCAAAAAAAGCAATATTCTCCACCCACCTATTGACGACTATGTCTACTATTGCTTTCACCAATTTGTGTCAATCTTTTCAGTTGAAATTGCTATAACTAATCTATTACATAATTAATCACTAATTTAGAAGTGTCTCTCTACTTTCTTTACAAGGTGCTGTGAATGCATTAAACCCAATAAAGTAATTAGAACATTTTCTGAGGAATTTAGAATTCATTATATAGAATGATTTTTTTTCCTGTTCTCAGTCATTCATAATAGTTGAATAAACCTGATTTCAGGATTCCTGCTCAGGAGGAATATCCTGTCACCCAGTCAGTGACCTGTTGCAACATCTATTATTAGATGCACTATTTAGTTAGGATATACACTCAGGAGATCTACTTAATCAGGATATCTCCCAGTGAACACATTTAAATCCAGTAACACTCATTGGCAATGACTTTCATAATGGAGATAGTAACTTTCCTTGATTAGGATACGTTAGAATGAGTTTATGTGTTAACCTGAGTCTTGTAGTACTTCTATCTTCTCAGACAAGTGCTTTCAGACTTTCTCATTCTATGACAGAAAACACATGAAATTTGTATTGCTCTGTTCTTGGCTGCAATAGAGTCATTTTCTTCCTAGTAGCTGGTGCAGTGCTGCGTTTTGGTTTTAGTATGAGAATAATGTGATGGCACACTGATGGTTTAGTTATTGCTAAGTAATGCTGCCCCTAATCATGCTTTAGTCCTTCTTTTTGGGACAGGAGGTCAAGCACTAAACACTCAGATGGATTTTCTTCTACCTTGCTGCTTCCCAGGATGACCCTGTTTAACTTCATGGATGGGTATGTAGAGTAGATTGTAAGCTAGCTCATATACTGCACTGTTATTTGGTTGCCTGCTTTTTTCTATCTTTTACACTTTTAAAAACCCTTTTATCTTGAGAAACACTTTAAGGTCATCAACAGGGCCTAGTCCTGACAGCTGCTAATCAGAAGAGACTCAAGGCCAAAAGCCATAATTTCTCACAGGAGGTCAGAGTCTAGAGCTGGCTGAGAAAAACTACTTTATATCCACACTTTAGAGAGGAGCAAAGCACGCAGCTGTGCTGTGTGCCTTGATTGAACTGCCTGTTTATTCATCACCAGTCCTATCAGCCTCAGTTGAAGAAACCTTACCAACAGACAATTTTTAAAAAGAAAAAGAAACAAAATCTGCAGCCTTTATGTGCACATATTCAAGTGCCATCTCCAAGAACATCCATTGAAATAATTTGAGCTAGAAATATGCTGTTCATTGACAATCCAAGAAAACCAAGAGCGTATTGATCTCTCTCCTTCTCTTCCACTAAGAGAAAGAATGATAAAGAGCTGATATTGAGATAAAATGTACCATACTTAACAGAGTATAATCCACAAAAATAAAAAGTTTAGAATTAGCTGAGTTACTGTCAGCATAATATCAGTGAATGACTTTTTTTTTTCAGCCCTACCTTTGCCCCCTAAACTCAACAACAGATGGAAAGAAAGCAAAAGTAATATCAAATATGTACATCCTGGGAATGCAAAGCTTCACAAAATCCTGTGTGATTTTACAAGCATATCCACACAAGCAGATGCTGTTACTTGTTCACTTGAGGTCTGATCTGGCTGGATATAGGCCGGCTCCAGCCAAAAAACTGCACAACCATGTAAACTGGTTTATTATTTTAAGATTAGCACTATGATAACACGTGCTGCTGGCTTGCATCCAGCTGTCTGAGAGCACAGATGGAACTGGAGCACAATTGTCCAAACCTGTACATGTAAACATGGCCTGCATGTCACTGTAGATCTCCATTTGAGAAGCTAGGACAGGAACTCAATGGGCTATACACAATGAATCTGATTCTCCCTTCCCTAACATCTGTATGGGAAGTAATGACACAACAAATTGCTCCCATGAGCACAGGTATTAAGTGCAGTGAGAACCTGGCTTAACAGCATCTTCAAACTGTAATAATTCTACTCGCTTATCTAGTGTCCAATTGTTTCCTTTTCCATTTTCTAGGATTTTTTTTCCTTGCATTTAAGTGTTTTCAGGATAGATTCTGATTCCACAATATGTGGCCAAATACTATATTTCTTGCCTGGATAGTTAATACCCGACAGTGTATTAAAGCAGCACTTCATGATTCAAATATCCCTGAATAGGAACTGTATCACTAGAAAGCAATTATATTACTAATTTCCTGTCTAATCACATTGATATTTTGTGCTGAGTTTCCCTGTGTTATGGCCCTATCTGCCAGGGTACTCAAGGAAGTCCTGGATGGAAACTGCATTCTGGGCTCTTACTGGTGACTGGAGAGTGGGTGGCAGTTCATTTAAAAGCCTACATTTAGAAGTCTTTCATGTCTGGTCTCCCTCCCCCTTCAGCAGTCAGTGTTGAATGTTTTGTAAAGGAAAAATGTTCCTATGACCTTCATTCAGTTTCTATTCTTAGCTGTAATTCATTTATTTTAGAGTAAATCTAGAACTTATTACTAATATCTGCACAGTATACCCTACATCACTCAGAAGTTTTTAATTCAAATACATACCTTGAGGTTGAAATGGTGAATTCTATTTTCTTTTGTTTTCATCTTAGTTTCTGAATTCCCAGATGAAGAGTTCATCTTTTTGTTCAACAGTTAGCACACCAATAGCAGTCTAAAGAATTCAGCTAGAAAAAATTCCAGACATCGCTGACAGTATTCAGCAGTGGAATTATCTTATCTCTGCTGAACTTTTCATATCTTAGATGATAATACTGGTAAAAAAAATTATCCCTGAATTTTTGCAGCACCAGTTTTAGCTATTGAATATTGCAATGTCTTTTGTTCTACAAAGACTATCTTCACTTCCTGAGAAGAAACACACAGACTACCTCAAATCACCTCTTGACCTTCTCTTCACTGAGTTCCTTACGTTTCTCGTCATAAAATATACTTTCCAGCTCTTAAATTTTTCCTTCTCTGAATCATCTATTTTAACTGCAGGACTCAAAACTGTATACACTATGTCAATATTAGTCTCATTAACACACACAGAGGAAACATCTCTTCGTTATTCTAATTAATTCTTCATTTATATATCTAATGATTTCTTTAACCCAACTAGCCAAAGCTCCCTATTGGACACTTCTCTTCATGTACTACCCTGCATTTAAATGTCTTCAAACTCTTGTGGCTCAAGTGCATCCATTTTTTTTTTTTTTGATTTATATTTTTTATAGGTTTATTTTACCACTTCATTATCTTTTCCATTACCTATAAACCTCAACAGCTTCCCACCCAATAAGTTGTGCCTCCTTCAATCTTAATTTTTTATATTTATACATGGGAAATACAACTCTGCTTCTGGCCAAATGATGCACGTGGCCATTTTAACAAGTTTTCACTAGCTTATTCACTGAATAAATTAAGTAGGTCATAGTCCTTTCAGTTATACACCACAGACTCTTCGATAATGTCTGAGTTTACATACCAGTGTAAGGCTTTTATGAACTCTCCAGACTGAACCACATTCCAAAAGACACCAAATTATTTCCAGACTTCATAGGCCACCAGAGCAGATTAGACTTTCACCTTGACTAAGTAAAGTGATGAAGGATTCTCTTTTCCTCGTCCTATCTCTACGTGCAGCCTATTTCATGTGACAAGACATTTGCAGAGTAGTATCACAATTTTGTGGCACAGTCTTCACTCCTGTTTCTGCAGAACTAGCTGAGAAAGCAATTAGGATTCATCTGCCAGAGACTCACAGAGAGATGCAAAAGGCAACAGCAAGCACATGGAACAGCTAGAATTCTAAATTGGCTCACAGTTTACTGTCTCACCATTACTCATTTTTTGCAAAATTTATTAATAAGTCAGATTTTCTTCATCTGACTTGAAAAACTCTTTAAATTCATCCTGTTGGAATGAAAATTCCAAGTTCAAGTCCTGATTAGTAATTTTACAAAATTGTCTTGCAATATCCACACACTCACAGTATCTGAAAATCTCTGTGCCTTGCATTTATGCTTATGTGCACAAACACACACAGAGAATTGTAAAATTTCTGTGAAATTTGACAACTAAGCTTAAGCAATCACATCACGAGGTCTGAAGTTATGTACTATGAACCTTTGATTATTGATTATTAACCTGATCAAAATAATGTCAGCATTGCAGGCTTTGATCACTTCATCAAGTGAAAATTGTTGAATTAGATTTAGGAGGAGAGATCTAATGAACAGGTTGCCTGATAAGTTCTTCCAGTTGAAGATTCCTGTTTTAATTCATTAATACAGTTCTACTCATTCTGAGGAACCAAAATTGTTGCTTAAGTACTGTGTGAACATATAGGAGACAATTGTATTTGTATATGTCCTACAGATATACCTGTCATACAAGAGCATTTGTTCAACCACAAAAAGTATAAAGGACATGGAAACAGATACTTTATTAAGCAAATACTCTTCTGCAGTGAAGGTTAAAACTTAAAAAAAAAAATCCTTCTCAACAGCTTTCTAGCTTTGCTCATCACAGTGATTCTGACTGGGGACATATAGCATTTTACAGTTGTTCTTGGAGCCGAGAGGCTTCTTGAAGCTGAGAAGACGTCAGTGGGAGTTGATGATGCTGAGTGATCTACCAGCACCTTAAATAATTGTATGCTGCATTGCAGATCTCAAGTCTGGTGTAGTTACATAAAGTAATATGAATGGATTGTGAATAAATTGTAAGTAACACAACAGATTGTGAATAATTGTAAATAAAAATAACCTTAAATAATATTCATCTTTTGATATTGTTGTGCTGGTTTTGGCTGGGATAGAGTTAATGTTCTTCATCGTAGGTAATATGGGGCTCCGGTTTGAATCTCTGACCCAGTGTTGATAATGCAGAGAGGATTTTGTTGCTGCTGAGCAATGCTCACAGAGTCAAAACCTTGTCAGCTTCTCACCCCACCAATGAGGAGGCTGGGGGTGCACAAGAGGTTGGGAGGGGACACAGCCAGGGCAGCTGATCCCAGTTGACTCAAGGGATATTCCAGACCATATGGCATCATATGGGAAAAGGGGAAGCCAGGGGAAGAAGGAGGAAGTGGGGAGCAGGGGCAGGACATTCGGAATGATGGCATTTGTCTTCTGAAGTAACCATTGTGCATGACAGAGCCCTGCTGTGGTGGGGATGGTTGAACACCCATCTGCCCATAAGAAGTCGTGAATTAATTCCTTGTTTTGTTTAACTTGCGTATGTAGCTTTTGTTTTACCTATTAAACTGCCTTTATCTCAACCCGTATGTTTGCTCAGTCTTACCCTGCCGATTTTGTCGCCCATCCCACCAGGGAAGTGATCAAGCAGTTTGTTGGTGAGTAGTTCATGGTAGCGGTTTAATCATGACAATTGTACAGTCTGATTATATAAAAAGCTCATGTTACACATTATAAAATATAAAACATAACAAAAGAACTGCTTTCCCAGTTGCTGTCAATTGCTGTCATGTACATGAAAACTTTTAAAATAGAGTAACATCACATTTTGTTACAATACCCTTTGCATTTTTACAGTTCAGTTGCGCACCTTGTCACAACTGATCATACATCTTGATGCTTTTTTATGGTTCTTAAATCAATTTAAATATTTCTTCTTTGCATTAATAGCATCCCATGTAGCAAAATCTGTAAAGACATTTCTGTTTTCATCGCCTTTTGTTTGTCTTCCCCAGTCCCCATCTGTGGAAAGATTTGTAGGGCTGGAGAAATATTGTTCTGTTAAAGATGTTTAACAGATATCACTCCTTTGATCTGAAGCACACACTTCAGTGGTATTTAGTCCAAATAATTTCTATTTTCCTCAAGACTTTCAAGCAAACAAGTTTATACGCTACCAATATTCATTTACTATCTTTCCTCTAGGCATAAAAATAAAACATATCAACCTTAATTCTGTCTAAAGAAAAGAGGACACTCTTACATAGAGAATTTAAGTGTACATAAGATGTATACAGAGAGAAAGAGAACAACTTGTTTCTCAGTAATTCACTCCTTTCTCGGAACACTGTTTGCCTCATTGATGTATCCAGATTTTTTTAAAGGGTTTTCCATAAAACTGATATTCTTAAACTGACATTCTTATGTGGTAGGTGAGGTGTGAGGAATGAAGGAAAGGAAAGACGTATCTAAATATGAAAGATATGCTGTATAATTATAACTGTGAATGGCTGTGTCTCAAACAAGTGTGTCACTTGGTCTCCATGCATATAAAATCCTTTGCTTCCTGTCTTTACCACTAAGGTCCTGGTAACACTGTTACAATCTCCTACCCCATAACACATTGGAATATTACAGCTATATCACTAGAGTAGATATTTCCAGTTATACAGAAATGGCTTGTTGAAGAATCAGTGAACAATATCCCAGATTTTTCACAGGTGAAAAAGAAAGGGTAACTGTAGATGAAATAGCCAGCTTCATCTTATCGCTCACTTAGAACAAGATCCAGACTATTTTATATCGTCTTAATTTGAAATCTGGAGATTTTACTTACTTAATAACCTCAAGAACAACCAAGAAAACCAGTTCTCCTGAACTTATACACCAAGCTGTTTAACTGCATAGAGACCAAAACTCCTTCCATATCTAAAATTGCATCCCTAAGTGTGCCCAGAAGTGGGACAGTCCTACCTCAGGCCTACTTAAGGTGACCTTAAAGCAGTAGTAAATTCATCTTTGAAGTCTACTTTGGGTGAAATACTCTGAGCTTATCATAAAAGTATCAAGGGAAACATAAAAAAGTCATTTAATTCCAATATCTTTTCCATGTGGCAGCTGAGCAGCTAACATACAGACTGATACTCGAGGAAGGTAGGTAGTCTCAAAAGCTATCCTAGCAGTCATCAAAGTCCTCTTCAATTCTTGGACATCAAAAATAACCTCTTTGATTCTATATTTCATTCTTTACCTTTCTTATTTTCTGTATCTTTATACAATTTTGCTAGATTTTTATTAGAGACAAATTCTGCTCTTTGGAGAGGGTTTTTTTTACCATGAACTCTAAGAAAAGAAATTAAGAAATTAAGAAAGAAAACAACATGATGAAATTGAAATTATTTTGTTGAATGCTTTACATAGAATTAGTCACACAAAATGGACATCCAGAGCTGTTTTAGGGGCTGGAAGTGCTTACTCTCCTGTGGTCACAGCAGCACCTGAAGTATTCTGCCCTGGAAGGTGTGGCACAGGAGCAACAGGTGACCCATGCCTTTTGGGAGCCACAGCTGGAGGCCAAATGACCTCCCCAAACGTACCTAAACATCACTAAGTGCCTTTCCTTCATCCACTGATTTCTGCCCTCTTTCTGATAATATAAAAACACTGCACAGAATACAAAACGGTAACGTAAAAAATAAAAATACCATGTATCAATGCAATTTCTGTAAATGTAATAATACCATATATGATTCTAAACAAAATTAAAGTATAAAGAAGCAATAAATGGAGGAAATGGTTGATGAGGGAAAGGCTGTGGATGTGGTCTATCTAGACTTCAGCAAAGCCTTTGACACTGTCTCCCATAGCATACTCCTGGAAAAGCTGGTAGCCCATGGCTTGGACAGGGGCACTCTGTGCTGGGTCAGGAACTGGCTCAAGGGCCGGGCCCAGAGAGTGCTGGTGAACGGAGTTGCATCCAGTTGGCGGCCGGTCACCAGTGGTGTTCCCCAGGGGTCTGTGTTGGGTCCAGTCCTTTTTAACATCTTTATCGATGATTTAGATGAGGGGATTGAGTCCATCATCAGCAAATTTGCTGATGATACCAAATTGGGAGGGAGTGTCGACCTGCTGGAAGGCAGGAGGGCTCTGCAGAGGGATCTGGATAGACTGGAGAGATGGGCTGACTCCAATGGAATGAAGTTCAACAAGGCCAAGTGCCGGGTCCTGCACTTTGGCCACAACAACCCCATGCAGCGCTATAGGCTGGGCACAGAGTGGCTGGAGAGCAGCCAGGCGGAAAGGGACCTGGGGGTGCTGATCGACAGGAGGCTGAACATGAGCCAGCAGTGTGCTCAGGTGGCCAAGAAGGCCAATGGCATCCTGGCCTGCATCAAGAACAGTGTGGCCAGCAGGAGCAGGGAAGTGATCCTTCCCCTGTACTCTGCATTGGTGAGGCCACACCTTGAGTATTGTGTTCAGCTCTGGGCCCCTCAGTTCAGGAAGGATATTGAGGTGCTGGAGCGGGTCCAGAGAAGAGCAACGAGGCTGGTGAAGGGACTGGAGCACAAGTCCTATGAGGAGAGGCTGAGGGAGCTGGGGTTGTTCAGTCTGGAGAAGAGAAGGCTTAGAGGCGACCTCATCACTCTCTTCAACTACCTGAAGGGAGGTTATAGCCAGGTGGGGGTTGGTCTCTTCTCCCAGGCAACCAACAATAGGACAAGGGGACATGGGCTCAAGCTCTGCCAGGGGAGGTTTAGGTTAGATGTTAGGAAGAAATTCTTTACAGAGAGGGTTATCAGGCATTGGAACGGCCTACCCAGGGAGGTGGTGGATTCACCATCCCTAGAGGTTTCTAAAAAGAGATTGGACGTGGCCCTTAGTGCCATGATATAGTAATTGGAGTTGGATCAGGGGCTGGACTTGCTGATCTTGGAGGTCTTTTCCAACCCAATCTATTCTATGATTCTATGATTCTATGAAAATAAAAATTCCATTTTGGTAAAAATAAAGATTTTTTTATATCTACAATTTTTTTCAGTATCTATAAAGCTATATTTTTTGGGTAGGGAACCAACAACCACTATAACGACCACAAATAAAACACAGTCCCATTTTTCAAGTTGCGTTAATCAAAAATAAATTTCAGTCTTTACTGTTCTTTCACAAGATAATAGGTTTGTGTTCTTGGCTACAGCGGTTGTTATCCATGGCACTTTCCTGATTATTTTTAGCATCTTTCCAGTTCCGAAGTGCCCAGCACTGTAACATTTTTTCTAACTGTAGTGTTAGCAGCATTCAGAAAGGGGCATTGTCACCTTCTGTTCTAGCTGTGATGTCTCTAAATACGCTGCAGTTCTAAACTGCTTTGACTTTTTGCTGCCATATTTCACAACAAACTTAAATCTAATTGTCTATTATTGCCCATAAGTCTGTTTTTCAACATTATTGATTTCCATCAATCTTCTTCCTGCTGAAGGTGTTTGGGATTATTTTTCCCCCAGATATAATCAATCTTCCTTCCCACCCATTCTTTAAATCTTCTCTAGGAGCCTGCCAGTACAGTTCTCTGAAACACTCCCTCAGTGAATTTACATGAAAAAGTCCACATAATATGTGCATAATTACCATTTTCTCATTCTTTCCTGGAAAAATAAGGATGATTTCCTTTAGTAAGGAACACAAAATCATTATTCAAAGGTGTAGAGTAGGATTAAAATGTCACTTGCAGCCAAGGTCACCCTTCTGAATTGCAACAAAAATGGTGAGATTGCTCCAATGGTTTACTCACCAAGACAAGTTCAGGCCCAGGGTGAAGGGCAGAGTTCAGCCCACACTAAGCTTGCAATATGAAATTGCCCCTCTCACCAGGTCATGTCAGGCACAGTACTAAGTAAGCAAGAAGCTGAGAAAGCCACATCAGAACCCCACAGACTTCTGAAGTAACAGCAGGGAATTAGGGGACCAACTGCTGAGGACAAACAGTCCCTTCATCTCTGGAACCCTCCTACTTAGAAGTTCAGAAGTTATACAGAATCCTGTTTAACATCATGAAATACCGAGCACGTTAGCCTTTGCATGCTCATTTCCATGAAGACCAGCTGTAGCTGCAATGTATAATCACAGTCACCTTTTTACTGTTGCAAAACAGATTTTGAGCATTCATTTGATTTTAGGATAAGAAAAAAAGAAAGCTCCACAGTCAACATAGTCTAAGGAAAAGATTTTCAAGCGTTCTAATTATTTTTAGTTTTTTCTTGATGTGGTTATACCAATAACAAATGTATTACCATACCAGAGCTATATGGCAAAATGATTTTGGTTTATTTTAAATCTTACTTTTGTAACTTCTCTGCTAACACAACTTGAACAAATAGGATAATTCTTTCTCTTTTATTTACTTGTGATTTCCTTCCTGAAACTTGATGAAATTATATTTTAGCAATAAAATTTTAAAATTTTTGACAGAAAACCATATGTCAAATTTTGTCCTATAATGCAGCATAAAATCAATCTGAACTAGAGTTTCTCTACAGATTTCCACTGCAAGGCCCATATTGTGATTTAGGTCACTGTGAGGCTTCAGTAATGAGCGCAGAATGTGCCATGGTTTTCACCAGACAGGTTCCAAATAAGACAGTGACAGTCTGTATCTTCTGAAAAAAGGGCATTGAATACTTTTTAATAACTATTTCAGCTCCAGCAAGACATTCAAACTTAGCTGTTCATTTTAAAAGGCCCTCTCTACAAAAAAATGCTTCAGTCAAGTTTTCATTGTATTATTTTCCTTCTCCATAAGGCAAGATAACATCTGAAAAATCCATGAAACTTTCTTGCTTTTCCCTGTGGGAGACCTTTTCAATATATACTTTTGTTACAACCCCTCTGAAATCATCTGTTGATTAACAATGCAAATCTCAGTGGAAAGGATTATCTAGCTATATTTAACTGAAATGAAAGAACTGAAATGCACAGACAGTGATTATATCCCTCTATATTCATTTACTTTCCTCCAGTTCAGCCATTATTTGTAATAATTCACATCCTGTTTCCATATATTATGAAGTCTTTGGACAGGGACAATTTCTGTTTATACATACAGTGAGTAATAAGTGAGGATCCCAAATTTGACTGAAACCTGTGGGAATTATTGAGTAAAAAGGAACTCAAATTATTTCACAGAATTAAGACAGAAAAAACCAAGACTGTAGTCTTATGAAGCAACCCAAGCACATAAGCACAAAACTCTTTCTTGGATTTGGATGACTTGAAAGGCACTCAGAACAGACTGGGAAAACACAACCGGTAAGTTATGATGCACTTCTCTTCCCAAATGACATTAACCTATCTTCCACCTCTTCTGTATACACAGTACATTTCATACCTGGGTTGACTGTGTCAATATGAAATGTAAGATCTCTGAGCACACTTGCAAACGGAAGCCATAAACACTTCAACCAAGTATGTGTCCTAAATAACCTTCAAGAGAACTCAGAATAGCAATAGCATTCACTATTGCTTGTATCAATGTAAATTTTATGCATTTTTAAGACTCTTTTAAACTTCATAGTCAGTAGTCTCCAGTCTTTTTGTGTTATGTATGCTACAGATCCTCACAGCTATGCTATCAGTGCTCCCTAGTACAGAAGCAGAAGGAGCATGGCTGTTTCTCACTTCAAGACAAGAACTGTACCAGGCAAACATTAGAATGCAAACCAAGCCATCATGACACTGAAAACAAAGGACTTAGTGCAAAAAAACAGTCTCAGAAAAAGCTTAGGCTTGGATTGTACAGGTCATTTGGTTATCTATGGAACTGGGACCCAGACAAATTGCAATCAGATATTCTGGTACATTAATATTAAAAAAATATTTACCACTAATCTACAACAGTTACTCACATACGTGCTCCAGAGACAGGTTACATCACAGTTAGGGCAGAAGCACATCTCTAGGCTGATGCTGTAGTATTATAAATGATACACTAAATTTATGTCCCCTCATAATTTGTTAATGTTCATTTACCTAAAGTGGCATCTTGTAAATGATGAAATTATGAAAATGGAGATACTTGCTGGAGAGCTTGTAACTCTCCTGGAAGAATTTCATAATTCCAATCTTGAAAAGCACAGTTAAGAAATTTTGACAGATCTGAAGGAAGAGTTGGGAAGTTTTCAGAAGTAACCTTAGGAAAGGTTAGCAGATGTTTTCAGTTTCCAAGTACAACTCAAAAGTAACATCCATCATTCTGAGAAAATGGCTCCTGGATCACATCAACATCCTGCAGCCTTAAATAGCTGTAAATTATTAATAAAATGCAGACACTGTTCTACATCAGGAAAGCAGTGCTGTTATAACTAATCTCCAAAAAATAAACACTAAAGGGAAAAAAAAAAACTAATGACTGACACATAAAGGATGTTTGAGAACAGATTTTCAGGCATGTTTAGTTGTACCACTACTATAGACTTCATTTGAACATTCAGATGCTCAGAACTTAAAATCAGTCTGGCAAACCACACTCAAAGATCCTAAAATGCTCTAAAAAATTTATTACTAGACTGAAAAAATGGTATGAAGATACAATCTCCCTTGTTACTACAAGTTCAATCTCTTCCCACACTAGAAGATAAGAAAGTTATATGATGTGACCTTGACAGTTATCCCAGTAGGAAACTGGGACTGATGTGTTCTGCTGCTGGCTAAACAGGACAATTCCTTCTACATAGGTAAATCAAAAATAGTTCACAGACAGCTTACCACTCTTTACAGCATCACTGTGTGTACCCTTCTTATTTTTTCTCCAAGATGTTTTATTGATCTCTCTTGACAACTTCTGAAACTTGATCAGAGCTACACAGAACACTTCCTATGGGCCTTTACTAGGCTATTTGATCCCAGCATAATCTATTCCTTCAACTTGAAACATAAATAACTTATGATAACTCATAATGTGGTAAAAAAGGGTGAAATAACAGGTTTTGTATGGCTGAAATCCACAAAGAAGAGGATGAAAACCATTGGCATAATTTGGATACAACCGTGACTGGCTGTCTGAAATGATGGAGGCATAAATAGCTTCCCAATCAGTTTTGTCTGTCCCACAGGCAACCCTACCAATAATACAACTATGTTGTTACTTCTAAAACCTCATAACAGGTACTTCTTAGCAAAATTTGTTTCTTCATGATTCATGCTTTAATGTATTTTAAAACTCCTACTTTGATGTACCTTCTGCTCTCTCTAAAGTCCATTAGAGGCCATATTGTGTTTTCCACTAAATGGTGACAGGTCTGTCACCTCTAGAATGCATTGCTCAAGGTAGCGTTTACCTCAAATGAACAGGAGACAATTTCTGCAACAGATGAGATCAGCAGAACAAAAGTCTTTAGTTTCATGAAACCATCAAAAACACAGTGAAGGGCTCTGACAGACATCCTCTAGAAAATCTTTCCATCAAATTTTAAATGTTGTCATATCCACTAGATCGGTGGTCTCTAAGCTTTTTTGATCATGTACTCTTATCAGTAAAAAATTTTCAATCACACACACCAATACATATTTATTTATAAACTATATACATGTACTACTCTACATATACATTGGTGCTGTATGTACTGGTGCTATTATTATTCACAATTTTTTATTAAGATTATTATAAAACTACTCAGAAACACAAATTTTAAAAGGATAAGATAAAGTTAAAACATAATACTGCTTTAATTTTTTTTTATTTTATTAATACTGCAAATAAAATCTTTTTGCTCTCCAATAGGTTGGTTTGCACATCTTCTGGGTTGTGCAAACCCCACTTTGGAAATCACTGCATCAGACCACCCTGCTTCTCTGCCAGATAACATATGTTTGTGCTATGGTTACACCACTACAGGGATAAAATAGAATTACAATGAGTATTTATCAGAAGATCATTGATATGGCATCATTGTACCCCAGAGGTGACTGAGACATAGAAACACAACCTTTTCTGCTACCCTTATTATGGGTACTCCACTATATAGCAGTAGAGCTGGACAGACAGCTGTAGAAAGCAGGGGAGTGCATCCTAAGCAAATCAAAATCAGAATCACTACTGAACATCTGTTAGCGCCAAAAGGCACTCATGTGATTGTTCCATGCAGACCTCCTTGCCCTGATTTTCATTGTGCTGTGAAGCAGTATGTGTGGAATGAGACGATGTAAGGAGCAAAAAAAAACCTATCAAAATGTTCCACTAGCCCCAGGCCTGAATATTTTGTCTCTTCTCCAAAAAGTGTATATAAATCAGGTAATCACAAATGACAGCAGCATCACTGAAATTTCACTTGTCTAAAAGTTAGAACACAAGATAGCTATCCAGGCTCAGTTTATCATCACTGGTTAGCACTACACCTAACAGAGTAGTGCTAATCTCATCCCATTGCAAATACTTAAGGTAAGTCAAATGAATTGGCTTCTGAAGCTGCCTTCATTTTTCCAAGCTGTCCACGAAGTAGCTTATGATAACTAATGCCATCACAAATACTCAGTGTTTGAACCTTAAAATTAGGACAGGTGAACACCACCCTGCCTGACTACATGTTCTACTGCACATGTCACAGCCATGGACTTACACTTGAAAATGGTGGAGATAAAGTTTCCCTCACTGTATATATAAACAGCTTAATTTCTTACCTTATGTGCTGGTTCTGACTAAGATATAGGTTTGGGGTTTTTTCCACAGTAGCTAGTATGGGACTATATTTTGGATTTGTACTGAGAACAGTGTTGATAACACAGGGATGCTTTCATTACTGCTGAACAGTGCTCACACAGAATCAAGGACTTTTCAGCTTCTCACGCCGCCTCACAAGTGAGTGGGCTGGGGATGCATAAGGAGATGGGAGAGGACACAGCCAGGACAGCTGACCCCAACTGACCCAAGGGATACTTCATACCATATGGTGTTGTTCTTGGCATTTAGAACTGGGAGAAGAAGAAGGAAGGGGAGGACATGTGATGGTGATGGATGGATTGGAGTGACGGTGTTTGTTTTCCCAAGCCAATGTTATGTGTGATGGAGCCCTGCTGTCAAGGGGATGGCTGAACAACTGCCTGCCCATCGGAAGCAGTGAATTAATTCATTGTTTTGCTTTGCTTGTGTGCATAGATTTTGCTTCACTTTTAAACTGTCTTTATATTAACCCGCTTGTTTTTTCACTTTTACCCTTCCAATTCTCTCCCCATCCTGCTGTAGGGCAAGGGTGTAAGCAAGGGACTGCATGGGGCTTAGCTGCAGGTGGGGTTAAACCTAACCACCTTACATGCTCCTGATATGAACACCAACGAGACCACAAAGACTGACGATATAATTGTGTTACTATCACTCTGTTTTCATATGTTTTCTTATTATAGCTCTTATGTAATTTCTGACTGTAGCATTTAGAATACCTTGTATACCAACAGTATCAGGATCCAAATAGATGTCTTGTGCATTCACAATGAATCACAGCTTTCTGACCTTTAGACACCAAAAAATACAGGAATTAATATTCAAGTGATTATTTACATTCTGGTAACATCTACAGGACTGTACCATTTTACTGTATCCTTCGGACACACTATTTGTGCTGTCAACCCTTAAGACAAAAAAAAAATCCAAACAAAAACCATGGAGTGCTTATACAGCATACAAAAGAGCTACTGGCATATCAACAGCCCTTGGTATGCCAGTCAGGAGGAAAGAGAGAAGTTAGAAGAAGAAAGCTAAAGAGTAGAAAAGGAGGACAATAAGGGAAGGGAAGGGACGGGAAAGAGTAAGAGGAAGGAAGTGACAGCTACTGAGAATAACAGGACAAGACAGCCCCTGAGAATAAATACCAGGTCTACCAAATGAAAACAGTAGTTTTCAATGTTCAGCACATCCAGAGCAGCCTGGTACCAGCAGTGACCCAAACACTCAGTGAACTGAGATAGTGGATTTCTCTCTACCACACAAGGACTTTTATCTATGGGTAAGACAAGTTCTGACACTTATAGGTATCAGGTCTGCTTCCAGAAGATGTGCAGCAGGCCTTTCCTTTGATATCCACAAGGCATGAGTCTAGAGAAAAGGGATATGAACACAGACAGGTCTTGGTCTACTGTTTCAGCTACTCTCAAATACTGTCTAAACATCAGGGTGATCATGGGCATAGCATATGCCATTGTAACAGACCAGTGACAAAATATGTCCCTTGGGAAACAGACCTGTTTACTATGAATGTTATCTAAGACATCTTTTCCTCTTATTGAGGTGGAAAAAAATGCCTTTAACTAACACAGACATTCCCAATACCCACAGCAACACATTTCTCATTTCACTGCTGCAGTTTCTTTTCCATTTCCGGCAACAAAAAAAACTTCTTAGTACTACTGACACAGTGAATCTGAAACAAAATCTACACCATGAACAAAACACCCAGATATTAAAGAAAACAGAAACATTTCGTCCTTCTTTCTTTTCTCAGCTTTTAATAGATCTGTAACTCTACTGTCAGTTCATTGCCCTGTAAATTGTATTAATTTCACAGCACCAAGCCTGACAGAGTTCAAGAAGCATTCGGATGATACTCTCGGGCACACGATGTGACTCTTGGGGATGGTCCTGTGCAGGGCCAGGAGTTGAACTCAGTGGTTCTTGTGGGTCCTTTCCAACTCAGTATATTCTGTGATTCTATAAATTACAATAATCATGCACCTAAAAGGTCAGAGTGCTCTATTACTAACTTTAACAACCAAAGCTTCCGTTTATGTTTTTGTTTTTATTAAAAATATCTCTCAACCTCAGAAATATCACTGTATATCCTCTTTCAACAGGTAGCTCTTCTTTTATACATTAGTTCTGATATATGCTATAAATATATGCTATTAGCTTCTCAACAAGAAGTTTGGCCACATTTCGCTATAGCATCTTTCCCATTGCTTCAGAAATTTCTTTTCCATCCCAGAGAACATGGCAGGTTCCACTCCTGAGGCGTCTGCATTCTGGTAATGTAGAAATTAGCTCTCTCGTGGGCAGATTTCTACTACTTTAAAAGACTTTTAAAATTTTCTATAAGGGAGGCAGCCTACATATGCAATACTTCAGAAAATATTTAAAGATTCTTTATTAAAGAAAAGAATAATCTTAAAACAGATTATCGGTTGGTTTTGCTTCACAGAATTTAAAAGCATTGTCTGTTAAATTTGCTTGTGTCATTTATCACTTTTAGGATCTACAGCCAAGTGAACAGAAGCCACTCCAAATGCTAAAACATCTACTTGAACTAGACAGGTAATATTATGCTTATAGAGCCTCAAATTTGTCACTTGTTGAAACCATTTATAATTAACTTTTAATGTTCTTTGTTAATTCATATCTTTGCAGCTTCTTGTAAATACTACAACAAGCATTGAGAACTGAAATAACAAATCCCTTAGTTTTCAGGCTATATTTTTTCTGTCAGACAAAATATTTGTAGTCTTTTTTCATTGTCCGTCTGCCTACCTTAATAGCCCTCTTATTTCAAATAGTCTTGGCAATAATAAAACAATACAGTTATATCATGAAAAGACATCACAGGTTTGTATTCTCAAATATATTTTAAGAAATCAATCAAATAAATAAAAAAATACTACTGAATTTAATAAATGACAGAAGTAATTTCAGGCTTTCACAAAGACCACTGTATGAAGATATTGCATTTAGTGAAGTCTTCAGTACATACTTCACTCTTCACCTGCAGACATATCAATCTGCATGCTCAAGTTATTTGTTTTTTGAAGACTATCTTCAAAAGAACAGTTACCCTAACAACAGGTGACACAGTGTAAGAACACACATACGATCTATTCTTCAGAGAATTTGATGTATTTTCTTGCAAATATTAGGACTTTCTCCAGTATTTAAATTTTACCACTTGCAAGTTTTCCTTTTTCAGTAACTGTAAGATTGTTTTGTTTTGATTTATTATATTTTTTTGATACCTCAAAGAAAGATCATCTGTTCAGTATTATCAAAACTTTATCATATTTAAAGTCCAGGTTGAAACCAAGCATTTGCTATGTATTCTGGGAAAACTACAGAAGTAACTACAACAGACACAATTCATCTGTGATTAACTGCAGTTTCTAAAACTCTCATACAACCACAAATATCAAAACCACTACCTTTTCCTACACACAGGGGTGTTGCCTCTTTTTCCCCAGTATAAATATTCTCAGTAGACCATAGAGCTGACAGCTTTATTTTGTTATAAGCCAAGAAAAGAGATAGAAATGTAAAGGTAAGATGGCCAAGTGTCTTCCCACAGTCTTACTCAAAATGTCCAGATTGATTGCCTCCATAGTCATAATATTATCACACCAGTCAGGTATTCTGTAATTGAGAAGATTAAAAAAAAAAAAAAAAAAAAGGGAGGAGGACATGGTAAGGTCCATTATTCAATACCCAGATACAGGTCAGTAATCATCAAAAGATTAAAGATTTTCTGAATTCAGAAAAAAAAAGTTACGAAGTTACATTTTATTACCCTTCTAACATTTCTGATTTATGCAAATATTAGATGAACATGAGTCCCCAGTTATTCAAGAGAGGAGAAAATAAGGATATGCTCTATATACAGATTCCTCTGTGCTAAAAAGACATTCTTCAAATTTAGTAGATGGAGAGTTTGGCTCAGTGACCAACAAATCGAACTACAGCTCAGATAAGCCTTTGGGCTATTATTGTGATGTATGGTGATCCCAGTGGGCCAGACAGATGGGCACCTTGGCTGTTTTCTGCAGCAGCAGGTATGACCTCAGTTTTATACAGTCCAACAGTTTTTCATATCTCTTAAAATTCACTCCCATGAAGACCTGTAGTTCTTTGACCATGGCATCTTCTTCCATAGTGTTTTTTACTGTTTAGTTTAGCTGTGTCAAGACAGATTTTATACAGTCTTCATTTGTTCTTTATATCTAAATCGTACAATTAAACTCAAAGACTATGATTTGAAATGTAGAAAATATAACTTTTTTCACCATAGTCCGTAACCAAACCAGTTCTGCTTCTTTATGGAATTGTTCTAGGGACTGCCATAATCAATTATAAAGCTGTAAATCATCTGTGTGCAGTATATCCAGGAAGCTAATTCAGTTTGAATTAAAATTTATGTATGTCTATCACCAGATATCAACAGGTGCATTATTCCTTTGACTTCCAGAAAGGACTGTCCAAATACATCCCAGTTTGTATTTTCCCAGATTCTCAGCTCCACATTTTCTTTAGTTGCAGTTCGTGTTCTATGGTCAAAGGAAAATTTGGTCCCGATGATATTGTGTGACAGTTGCTACACATGGCATCAGTGCATACACTGTCTGTTGTAATCACCAACAACGGAATAAAATGTTGCAGAGTGGTACACATTTGTAGTGCATGCAGTTGTTCATTTTCTTTCAAATTACAGTAGCGTTAAAGCCAGTTAAATATCAGAACTTGCCACATTTCAGTTCTGTAACCTGTAGTGCTTATCAGGGAAGGGCCTTGATTCACTTTACACGAATGCAGACACTTCAAAAGCAGAAGCTTTATTAACGGCATGAATCTTTCAATTGATTACATAATGGTAAATAAATCAATTTCTACAAAGCCACAAATAATGTTCCCATAATTTTATTTAATAAAGACAACTATATGAATTGTTTTGTAATGTTGGATGCACAACCCTAGTATCCCGTAATTCTGCAAAATTCAGTCCTTCTGCCACATCCACAAAAAAAAAGCACATTCAACTACATTGCCTTGGTTCTGAAGGCATGAACTCCTCTTAGAATTGCAGAAATATATCAGATGGAATTCAAAAGAACCAGTGGGTACATTAGAGGAAACCAATTTAGGTTGGGTGAGTGAGGCAAAAGAAATTATTGACTTCAGAAAATAACTGAGAGATTTAGCTTGGAAAAAACAGTCTAAAACAAACTTCTCACAAAAAAAATTCTTATTACATTGTTGATGAGGACTGCACCTAATACTCATGCAATCATCAGGAACACATTTTTTTTTAATAGATGATTTCTGGGCAAGGTTTGTACATGCCTGTCATACTGAGTGCCCATGAAATGGCAGTAATTAATGATGAATCATTTATTCATTGAATTTTGTCTCTTCTTATGCTTCAATACTGACACAATTAGTCTGCAGTTCTTAGACTCGTGTTTCAAAACTGGTGTGTCCAATTATTTTTCATGAATATTTCTTGATAGGCAGCTTGCACATGAGTTGTTCTTACTGAAAATACCAGAGTATCGGGATTTCAACAGGCAGATGGTACAAATTATTTTCAACAAGCTTTAAGGGAAAATGTTTCCAGTATGGCCCATTTCATTAGGTCAGACATCCCAAACTCTCATATTGAGTTAGGTCATTTTTGCTGTCATCGAGAGGTCACATTCCCCAAGAAAGCAATAGAGGATTCTACCTGTTGTATCATGTGCCTCAGTAGGAAGGAAAATGAATGTCACATGCCTGCTCTTCTGCAGTTATCAAGTTAGGGGTTGTCATTATTAACACTGGCCGCATTGCTTCTAAGAGGCAGTTAAAAAACATGTTTTTTAACTCAATGCCATGCTTGGATCCCACCATGACAAGCTGAGAAAGGCTTTTAGATATCTATTTTCTCCTTTCATGTCAATAAGGCTCAAAGGCCCTTTTGCTCACACATGTTGCTTTCTAGAGAGTGACTATTAGAAGTGCTTGTTTCTACTTTGGAACAGCACAAGAGTACACTGTGTCTCTTGTTCTTTGCACAACCAGAATACTCAGTCTGAAAAAGTCATCCAGACACAGCTGAGCATCAAAAATATTCTTAATTAAACTGTAAAGCACAGTACTTACATTTATACTGCAGGTCTATTTTCTACTTGCTTCAGAAAAGCAGGATGTATTTGCTGATGTGCTAAGACAGACATATCCAAGCTATCTGGATGATTTGTTCAGTGCTGTCAGGCCCTGGGATCCAAGAACTTGCAAAGCCTATTCAAATATGTGTAGTAGAGAGTCTGTCTGTGACCCAGATTTCAATTGTTACCCACAGAATACTATAATATTACTTCTGAATTGTTTATTCTGCCTCTGTCACCTTACAGTTACCATCAGCCTGGGTTTTTTTATAACTTCTATGCATTTTATTAAAAAGAGCTTCTTCTAAAGCATCATTTCCATAATTGAACATGAGAGCCTAACACAACACAATGTGCTGAAAGTCACTGGGGCAGAATTATAATGGATGTAAATCCAATTCCGCTTTTCCTCTTCTCCTTCTGAGTAAAGAATTAAAGATGTTCTTTTCTTTCTAGAACAAAATATTATGCCATGGGACTAACCCAAGCATTCATTTAATCTATTTCCAGATTTCAGAGTACTTTTTCTGTGCAGTCAGATGATGTATAATGTAATTAGGAGTCTGGAAAAGGAGTAATAATATTTAAGTGTTATAAAAAATCTCATAAAATGCTAAGCTGAGAATATGACCAACTTAATAAGTATTCCTTTAGTGACCTGTAACAGACTAATTCCCTTGAGAAATCCTAACAAAGCTGGAAAATCTCTGCTTGCCTAAAAAAGAACAGCTTTGCTATATCTCTCTGTCATTCAGAGGACATTACGCTCGAGTGCACAGGAACATGATATTAGATGAAACTGGATTGGTCCTCAAGCCTACTCCCAGTGACAGCAAACTGTCTGGCAATAGATTCACTGAACATCAGTTTGGGCCCCCATTCAATAACAAACAAAAGTTTAAGGTCTGTCTCCAAACACTTTCAAAAAACCAGCAAACTGAGGAAATAACAGGCAAGCATTACTGCAATTCACATAATGCAACAGAATATAAAATGCTTACAGAGCAATCTTGTTACAGGATGAATACCTAAAAGCCACTAGCAGAGGTTGAGAGCTTACAGGGAAAATTTTTTCAACAGCTGAGTAGAAAATTTGCTTCCTTGGGCATCTTTGTGCTAACGTTCAGGTCAGGGGTGTTTTTACATCCAGAGCTTACCTGTAGCTCTCTGTTCACAGAATTGGGAGGTATAGGCAGAGAGAGAAATACCCTTGAGAGAGAAGACCCAACTCTTTCTTCCTGTGTTGTGTCACATCAAGGAACAAATGCTACATATAACACATTTGTGGCCCACAGTTCAACATTCTTCAGTATCTTGCTTTGGAGGATCTGAAGTGAAGGACACATGTATGGACTGCTACTGCAGGAACACTGGAAAACACATCTTGGGATAATATGAAGGAAAAGAAGGTTAAAAGCTCTTTAGCCCCTCAATAAATCTTCACATAAGATTAGTCCAGAGGAAAACCAGTAAGCTCCCTGGTGCTGGAGAATTGAGGAAAGGTCAGAGAGGGATGCTGTAAAAATGACTCAGGTAAAAGAGCGTTTTCTAATCTATGGTGCCAGAGGAAGGAGGTAACATTGAACCTTCTGCATGCAACTCCATCTCAAGCACACTTCCACAATGTATGCATCTTGGGCATTAGTAACTACAGTAACTGATGTGGAAGTCTGTGCTTAGCATGTCACTGAGATCTTTTACCTGCCTGGTCCAAGTCAGCCAGCTCTTCAGGCAGACCTTGGGTAGTCTGAATCTTTGTAAAAAATGCTCTCAAATGTCAGAGCTGTGAGGGACAAAGTCAGGCCTGTATAGTAAGAAATAAATTCTGTTCACGGTTGCAGAAAATACTCTTAAACCAGCTGAAAATAGTGCAGGGAGTTAAATTCCTTCACTATTTGTTTCCAGCTGCAGTCTTTGACAATGGTCTCTTTATTTATATCCTGCAAAGGTTAGACAGCATCTAGGCAAAAAGCATATTATGGTACAGACAATTTATTTAACTATTGTGATATTAAATTACTGTGTATGTGGGAGAGACACTACCACAGAAACACCTTTTGCCTTTTCTCAGGTTCTGTTTTTTACAGCCTAAAGCTACACACACAAATCACTTCACTCATAGAGCAGCGTCAGGGAAACTATGTTGAAGAATCTCTTCATCATCTAATATCCTGGGGAGATGTTCATTACATGCTTCTTCCAAACAAGTAATAAGAAGCCAATGGCTTAGTAGTTGCAATTAAAATCTTGACATTTACCACACACAGTACTTACAGTTACTGTGATATTTACAGTATGCCACATTGAGTTCTGAATGTCACAAATACTACATGGAAGGTAAATATTGCCATGTGGGAAAGTTGTAGGCATGGATAGTGTCTTATAAACAACATATAAATCATCAATAAATAAAGGTCTTGACTTGAGTCTTTATTTTTTTCTTTGGGGGGAAAGGGAAACATAATTTTGGGAAGAAAATTTTTTCTCCCTTTTTATCTATAATAATCGCTTTCTAGGAGGGGAAAACAGTATTTACTAAAATAGCTTTAATTTCAGGGGTTAAATAAGAGGCTGTTAACACCCCAAATCAACTTTTGACCACATTATCAGCATGCTTTTCAAATTACAGATTTTCTTTCATTTGTTTCCTAAAGAAACAAAACTTATGCAATAATGCTATGATATTCTGTGTGGATACAACTGTACTCCTTTTTCTGGCATATTGCAAGAGGTCTACCAGCTTTTTGCACAGTTTTGCCAAATTTGACAGAGAGATAGAGGTCCAAAAGTTTATTAAGTACATTCATCTTTTGTGAAAGCACAAGTCTGATTAGATACGAGAGATTCAGTTAGTGGTCTCACTTGTGGAAAGGCTAATCTCAGCTTTTGCTAGACACCATAGCATCCAAACAGGACAGAGTCATTTCAAATGCCCCAACAATAGACATAACTTTAATCAAAGTTCCCACCTAATTCAACCATGAAATATCAAGCCGTAGCTAACAAGACTACATTATGCCCCTGCTCACTGAAATTCTTTTTCCTTTAATGTTTAGAACCAGAGATATTTACAGTTTAGAAAATTCCAAAGCCTTTTATATGCTCTCAGGCTCCTACAAAAAATGAATAAGTTCAGGGAGCACAGATTGATCAAACGGCTATTAAATAAAACAGTCCAGTTACACTTCATGGTCTAGGAAATCCTGGTGAATCACTTTCCACATACATCCTGTTCCTTAGAGGGACTTTTTTTTGCCACAGACAGAGACCTGAGCTATCTGGACCTTTCACTAGACCCCAATCAGTTGCATTAAGGCTCTTATGATTTCTGAATTTTGGATAATTACTTTAATCATAATTAAATTTCACTGACCTCTCTTACAAGAAAAATTCAGATGTTTGCTATCATGTCCCTTAAATGAAATGG
This sequence comes from Corapipo altera, assembly GCF_003945725.1. Taxonomy (NCBI): domain Eukaryota; kingdom Metazoa; phylum Chordata; class Aves; order Passeriformes; family Pipridae; genus Corapipo; species Corapipo altera. The sequence continues at coordinate 2,523,830 of NW_020884881.1, forward strand.
TGTCGCTGTTTCATAATATTAAATAATGGGTTACAAGAGTTCTTCTGTTGGCACACATGGGATGAAATACAATCTTGCTAATGAGATGATTTAGTTAGGCACTGTCTGATTGAAATTTTAACTGTCTGGGCCCAAATGGGGACTCCTCAGTCCTCTTAAATTGACTCTCCAGAGAGTTTAGACAGTCAGTAGAAAAATACAGAGGAAGATCTCATTTTCTTTATACACCTCCCTCCTTCTGGAGCAGACCACTGATCACTTTTCTTAACGTATGTACACTTAAAACCACTCCATTAAAATCAAATGTCAGTTTTTCATATAAATATGGGGTCTGTTCAAAACAAAAATGAGAGAGAAATGGAAAAAAGAGGGGAAAAAGAAGGGAGGAAGGAAATCAAGTAGGTCCAAACCCAAGATCAGGGATCTTGATTACATTAACTACAAAAATAAAGGACAGGGGTAATTTCCCTTGCTTTTATCGTAGACAAAAGAGAAGCTCTCATTCTCTCACACAAACCCTCTCACACTTTCTTTCTCTTTTTCTGATGCTCTCAGAGACTTCTATCTTTAGTTAGTTGTCTTTGTTGTGAGTTTCTTTAAACTGTAATTGTATGATCTTCCAGATTTTGGGGGACTCTTTTGTCACAGGAAATCCTGGGAATACAACTCTTATTTGATGAAACTAAAAGTTGTTAAATTGCCAAAGGACTGACTACAGATGTGATTCATTGTTCATAGTAGAAATCCTTTTTAAAGGGCTGCTGTTTTTAAGGCATGCTTTAAGAAAATAAATAAGTTTGTACATTCATGTTCTTGTATTTATTTTATGCCAAATAAGGTTCTGAATTTACAATACCGTTTTTCTGTGTGTTTATCTGATAATGTGGGTCTAAACCTGCATGCCCGCTACTCTCGACCTTAGAGATCCCAAATTAAAAGGCACTACTTGAACTAATTTCCCAAAATAATTTTTAGTTTTTCCAGCTTCTCTGAGTGTGCAACTGACTCAGCCTCATGCAAACTGAAAGGTAACAACACGCTCCCAGCTAGGTAGGCTCTGGCTGCAGTCAGCCTGGGAAGATCATTCATGCATCCCAAAAATCAGCATCCACTGGTCCTAGAGTAATTCCATAGTCTAGTGCCAGAGATGACCTTGATGATCACCGCATTGGATGATGTAAATCAGCCTCCTTACCACAGCCACTGTTTCAGACTTCTCCAAGGACTTATGAAGAGTTGAGGACATGACACGCTTACAAACAGAAGCCTTCAGCAGGAACTTTTAAAGGAATGAATTTGGATGTCTAAGAGTTAATTAAGGAAAAAAACGACAGCTAGAAGGCCATCTGGGGCTCCAACTGGATGGAAGGAATACAATTCATGACATGCTACAGAATTAATTCTCTTTTCTTCATCCTTAATTCCTCTTTATCATCAAGAAACTGCATCTCTTGTTTTCCCTTTTTCCCCTCTTTCTTAATCTGAAAGATTGTCATAAGCAAGTTATGACAAATTAAAGCTTTTTTCCCCACCGCAAAGATCTTGTGGTAGCATACAATATCCGTAATGCTTTCATTTCACCTAGTACTCTCCCATCAGCTTGGGGCTATAATCTCTGTCTCTACCTGTATACAAGCACCATTCATTTAACTCTCCATTGCTACCACAAATATGTATGTATACAAACCTTAAGTTCTGCCACTCAACATAATCAATAAAAACCCCTATAAAAGTGGAAATGGTTCAGTTCTTGGAAAATGAAGCACAGGATGTTGCACCTAAAATTGTAACTAACTTCTGGCACCAGCTTAAGGTATTAAAATAGTGCTAGTCCACAAGACACCTTTACTTCCTTTCTTTTCCTAAGTTTGAAATAGACAGACAAATACCAGCTTTGTTTCTGCCTGTCAAAAGTTGTTTTACTTCAATAATCGTGTTCCTCTTGTTGCATACCATCAATTAAAAATCAAGAGATTAAGCCCAATATTAATTTATATAATTAACATATTAAATGCAAAAGATAGAAGAATATATGTCATTTTAGCATTTTTGTTGTATCTATTATCTTAGTCCTACAGCTTCAGAAGTATTAAGATTACTTTAATACACAAATTGCAGGTTCTTGCCCTCCCTCCACTCACATTGCCTCTGATAGAATGATTGATTTATTTTCTGTCTGGTTAGCAGGGAACAGTGATTTCAGTTGATTGAACAAATTAATCAGGGACAGGCTAGCTTTTTAGTGGCATCAATCTTATTTGTATTCCATCATTGTCTAAAATCTGTTTATTCACATGCATGGAAAGGAATGAATTAGAATGGTGGGAAATTCAGTGCTGTGAAGAATTAATTATGTTGGGTAAGCAAAAGCACTGTGTAAACTCTCTCACCAAGCTCTCAGCTGCATATGGCATAGACTGCTAAAATGGTGAATCATGAAGATCTCGTACCACTCCAATATCTTCTGGTAGGAAGTTTGAAAACAACAAAGGAGTTTTTGCACTAATAACTAAGATTTGAGCTTAATTGCAGAGGTAAATATTTGGTATTGTCTTAACCTTTTTATTATCTATGTTCTGGCATTTTTTTAGTTAATTAACCAAAATTCAAAGAAAGCAGTCATATCGAATATGCCCTATAATCCATAAAGCTGCAACTGTTTCAACAGCAGGCTTTTCTAATTGAAATAGTGATTTAGTGTAAAACACACTTTCCAAGCTAGAAGATCTATATTCATAGTTACATTTGAAAATCATAGCTCAGAACTGGAGTGAAAAAACAATATTTGTGGATATATTTCTGTTAGTTAAGACAGAGTGAGGGAGAGCATAAGGATTTTGTGCCTCATCAAGAGAAACATTTACTAAAGACTTGCAATTTCATTTGAATAAATCCATTTAAAATGGAATAAAATTACAGAGTCATCAATCACAATACTATCTGAAAGAAATGGTAAATTGGTTGAGCAAGAAATGATGATTTTTATGGAGTTGATGGAAGCCAAGCTCAACTCTCAAGCTTGGAGTCTGCACAACTGTTCTGCCTCTGAGCCTGAGCAAATCCTAAGACCAACAGATCTTAGGACCTGCATTGAACAGTCCTTTTTATAAACTGCTCAAGGGTCATTCTTGAAACCTACTTTGTTTTCTTTCCCTTCCTGTGCAGAAATTAAACCAAATTGGGCAGAATTCAGGGGTTTACTTCCCTGTTCAGCAACACATTACACTGCCTAGAGTATCACACCCTAACAAAACATAACTGTATTTTGTTAAGCATTTTTTAGGCTGAACTTAATGTAAATTAAAGGTTAATAACAGAAGAAATCCACTTAGAATTTTTCCCCTTTATGTTCTTTCTTCCACTTTCTCATTTTCCCTGTTTTCTTCTGTGTAGACTGTCATTGTACTAGAGGAAAAAAGAATTTGAACACAATGTATTTTACTATTTAAGCCTGTACATAATCTTTCTCCTACACAAGGTTTTCTATGCCCATATAACAACTGAAATAAAAAATGAGCAGAAAGAATTATTTAGAAGGAAACAGAAGGCAACTGTAGCCTGCACAGAAGTCCTTGAATGCCTTTCACCACTCCTCCTGAGAGGCACCTGAGGTGTAGGTAGCCCAGAGGGGCTTGTCGCAACCTTGCAATGCCTGTGGCAAGCGCACATATGGGAACTGATGCACTTGCATCACTAACACATTTTCTGAACACATCCAAATGTCCTTCTTTCAAAAAGCTGACTCCTTTGTAATTGTTTATCACAGAAAGACAAAGAAAGTTAAGACAACTCCAGTTAAACTGACTTTAATTAATGAAACTTACAATTTCATGGACATTATTGTGGAAAACTGGCCATTACTATCGCTCTCAAATTGAGAAGTCATTCTTCATATCAATTGAACATTTTCTAACACTTGAAATCCTCTTTCCCTCAGCTGACCCTATGTTCAGACTCTACCAAGGTCCACATGGGAAGAAAATCATCTTCAGTGGTCCATGACTTTAAAAGCCTCTGTACAGACATTGTGAACTCCTGTACATCTGATTAATTAAAATATCAAAACAGTGAAGAGGTTTAATAATGAAATGCCCATTAACTACAATAAGAAGTCCATAACTAGGTCTGTAAAAACTTGTGCCACCAATACAATTCTGTAGGTTGCTTTTTTACTATTAAACCAAATTCTTTACATTTAACTGGAGAAAAAAAGAAAAAAATCACATATTTTGCATTTGATTTAGCAATGGAAAGAATATCTCCAGGTTGGCTTTAACATCTCAATTCTGTGAAAGGGACATTATACTTTACAAAACAAATTATTCTGGGAAAAAATTTAAAACATTAACTAATTAAAATATTTTAATCAAAGTTAAATAATATTTCTACCTCCTGAATAAGCTCTGAAAGGATTTAATCTCTAAAATACTACAATATAATGGAATTAATTAGGAGGTTTGACAATTTTTATAAATTGAGCGGTGTGATTATCTGCACTTCATTAAGTGCATTAACATGTTAGGTAAAATACTTACAATCATATAACTCAATTCACTGGCCTTAGCAAACATTGTAATGCATCTCACAGCAAATCCAATATGCCAGCAAAATGTATGACAATACAGCTGGCAGAGCATAGGCAGAAGTATTGCCTTCATCTGGCTCTGTCTGAACATAGCAGCAAACAGGGTCTCTGGTTTATGAATTTGTGCTTTATTCCCCTCATCCATGGGAAATCTGCAAAGGGACAGCACTGAAGACCTGGGCAGGCTCTGTTGAGTTATATAGCTTCTTATTCTACCATGAAAACAGATACTCATACCAAACTTCAGCCTAAACTTTCACAGAATGAAGGTTGTTTATGTCCTAGGATTGTACAATACCATTCTCTCTCACCCTTCTGGGTCCTAAGATGTTCTGGGATTTGCATGCTGTTTTAAAGGAAGTAAGCCATGCAGAAGGTAAATAGACACCCACCCACTGTCAAAATAAAGGAAAATAAGTAAAGAGGACAATGGGAATTCCTATAAAAAATGAAGAACTTCACCACAAGTTTAGTTTAGACTTTTTGTTCCCGTTTTTAACAAAAAGCAGATCTTGACTTGGCATTCCTGAAAACAGGTGTGGTTGATCTTACTTTAGAGAGCATTTACATCCGTGGAATTAATTACATCCTGCAAATGCCCTGGAGCACTTAATTACAGTTAAGCATTTCCAGCATAAATGTTTGCAGGAATCATTGAGGTGTTGGGATAGTTTTGTTTTTCCTAGCTCTCCCTTTACAAATTCCATAGCTGCGTGCACTTCAGTGAACTAGTGTTGTGGTTTGAGCTTCCCAAAAATCCAGTTTCCAAGCTTCCCCACAATTTGCTTCAGTGTGAGAGGGTTTTCAGACATAATACAACTGCTAGTATGGGGAAATTATATCAAAATTTATTACTAACACAATAAATACTATAGAAACTAAAAAGCAAATAAATACACAATATTAATATAATCTCTACCACCCCTGGGGTCCTTCCACATCAATCCAGAAGAATAACTCTCCAGGATGATAGCTAAAGTCTCTCTCTCATTGGGGTATCGAAGAAGGGGTCTTTTGCACCCCCACCCGCTCCTCGGTCTCTGCCGAGGTCTCCTCCTGGACTGCAAAGGAACATTTGCTTTACCAGGTCTTTATCATGAGCTACAGGGAGTCAGCTTTTGAGTCCTTTCTCCCTGTTTCATGAAGATTTCTCCCAGAGAGTAAGATTCAGGGAATTCTCCACTTCGAGTCCACTCTTTTCCCCAGGTTGCAGGATTCTCTAGGTTTTCTCTCAGTCTTTATACCCCGAAAAGTTTTCACCAAAAGTCCTTACCAAGAAAAAGCCTGCTTGGTTTGGCTTCTCTCTATTTCAGCTGATGTAGCTTCAGCTCGACTTCCACATGTCACGGGAGGCATTCCTCTCCCCCACATTCCTCCTTCGTTTTTCGGCTGCCCCCATCCAAACCTCACATAGGGCCTCCTCCGAGCTCCTCAGCCTGTCTCTCCATTGCTCAGTCTCAACTCAGGGTCACCTCCTCTCCCGCCATTGTGGGAGGGGGAAAGTTACAGCGAGACTGCTTGAAGTCTTTCTCTCATCCTCTGCCTGGATTTCTTCCAGTTCTGCACGATCTCCACTGCTTCTGCAGCTCCGGGCCACCCCTCAGCCTGTCTCTGGCTCGGCTCCAATGCTGTGCCTGCCTGTTGGGGGAGGGCTAGCTCCAACCCCCTGGCTGGGCTCTCAAGCCCACACCACTGCCTCTCCTGGGCAGTGCAGGGAAACAGCAAAAAAAAACACCCCGGCCCTGGCCAAACCAAGGCCATGGAGGCCCAGGGGCCCCCCAGGTTCGGGGGCCCCTGGTCACCCCTCGCGGCTCTGATTCTCTCTCTCTCTCTCTGCCTCTCTGCCAACAACTTCCTTCCGGCTGTTGTAATATCCTAATTTCAGGGGGGTGAAACGCAGCTCTGATTGGCCCCTGATCGGAAACTCACCTGGGACCAACCACTTCCAGCCCCCTAAGGGGGAAGGTGCAGCTCAAACCATGACAGCTAGGTCCTCAGTTTTGAAATCTACAACTCCCTTGTTCTTGTGTTTCCAAGGGGTTTGAAATTTTGTCCCTCTCTCTGTGACAATCCAATAACAGCATTTTGGCAAGCAGCCCGAGGAGAAGATGACTTATGAAGACATATAGAGGGTGTGCTGCACTTCTGTATGTTATTGTATAGTATGCTCAGGAAGTACATGGCAGGAAGTTTTTGGGACACATGCAGCCACAGCAGCATAGAGGGGTTTATCTGTGTGACACCTCTGCTACTCAAGGGTATTATTTGTAACTCATTGTCTTGATTAATTGTCTAGTCAAAATATCCTGCTTTTATTAACAATGTTAAAGACAGACTGACATTTTTGTTAGAATATCAGCATTTAAAACAATTAATTTTATTTCAATTTCTTCTAAAAAGTGATAAAAATTCGCTAATCATCCTATATTGAAGAAAGTGGAGGAACAAGCAACACTATTTCCATCATAGAAAACTGTCCTTGAGAGGACAGAGTTTTACCTAAGAAATAGTTTGTTTTCCAGTAAGAGAAAAAAAGAATTAACTTTTTTTATAAGTTGCGAGGTTTCAAAATATACATATTTCTGCTGTCTCAGTTTAAAGTGGTGGCATCACAGCTTGCAATTTGCATAAAAATCCTGCATTTATAACAGAAAAAATTAAGTGTAGGATTCTTTCCAACTATTAGTGAAGCATATGCTTATGCCTGTTGTTTTCTGAAATAAATAATAGCAATTCTTTGAACTACTATTCTTTGAACAGAATTCTCTGGAGCTCTGTGGACAGTTCATTAGGTAGTAGAATTGAAAGAACGAGTTGTATCTGACTACAGGATCTACTATACCAGCCTGAAATTGCAGACTCATGCAAGCATTCAACAGCGAGCTGTTACTGCTAAGCTACCCCACTGCAAGCTTAATAACAAATGTATGTTTACTGTGACTCAGAGCACAGTATGACCCCCTGCCCTTCAACAACAGAAAGAAAATAAATAAAATGAAGACAAGAATATCTCTTTGACATTTCCAATCAGACATTCTTTGCTTGTAATCTTGCAAGAATATTGTCAGCCTTGTAACACTCAACTCACTCAACCCTTCTATATCATGCAGCTGAGCAAAACCCAAATGCATTTTTGTGTATTAGCATGGCATATTAAAAAACGCAGCCAGTGACAACTGCAAACTTGTTTCTCAATACTTCTGTATTGGGGTTGTGCAGGAGAAAACAGTAGAACAAGTAGGGAAAGTCATAAAGAAGTAAAATGAGAAGTGAAAATCCCACTGGTAAGGCCCAGAACACATTGAAATTTATGGTAATATAAAGGAAGAATGAAAGTGGGCATCTCCTACTATCATCCTTCTACTTCTGATATGGATGATATGTCATAGTACAGTACACAACAATGTGCATAAAGTAACATATCATGTTACATAAACATACAGAATGATGAATAGCTGTTTCCTTACTTTGCTTTCTCTTCAGAGAAAATAAAACAACATTATCTGCTTTAACAGCTTCCCAGATCTCAGTAAGACTGCCCAGGGAAGTAGACCATATATCATCTACACACACCATTTATTACCAGAATTTAGCCTATGGAAGGAAGGAAAGATGATTCTTGGGCAGCATTAACCTTTATGATTATTTTTTTCTGATAGACATTACCATTTAGACAAAATTGCTGACAAATCTTGAAAACAAAATTTCAGTTTTATTTGTTCATTTTTTTCTTTTTAATATCAGAAGGCATAACTGCAAAGCAATCAGATCAAACACTCATTTTCTGTTTCATTTTATAGCTTTTAAAAATAAAATTATACTGAAATCTGAACAAAACCTACTTCAACTATAATACAGAAGTTTGTACAAAAAACTGTAATGCAATTTCCCTCTGTCTCAATTCATAATGAAGCTGTCAGTTGTCAAAAGTTCTAAAGAAAGAGAAAATCCAAGTTTCATTTAGGGTTAACCTAATACTTGAAAGACTTTAGTTCTCTGTCACATGGACTATGTGACTGAGTCAGTGGCTTCATGTACAGCTGGATGATAACAAGAATTCAACTTAAAATAGTTACTAACCTTCACCCTCAAACTATTGGCACCACTGGCTCCGTAATAGATAGTATAACCCTACATAATTTAAAGCACCATGAAGAATAGATACATTCAGAAAGGGCATATAGTTATACAAGACACATTTATAAGGTAACTTCAAATATCTCTGCATTCTGCTCCTACTGGTACTTCGGTAGCATGAAAAGTAGTTACTACCAAAAGAGATGTATCACCCTTGCAGATAAAATATTAAAGTTCATAACAGAGTTTTTAGAAGACTTTAAGAACTTTGAATAGGCAGAAACTGAGGAGTGGGGGAAGGGAAAGGATTCCAGAGGATAAAAAACAGTGAATAGGAAGAATAGAAAGATACAATCAAAATTCAGCACTGGGAAAGGCTGATAAACATGTGTTCTAGAAATATCTACTAGGGTTTGATTTGGATAACACAATGCTCTCTGAAAGGAGAGGGAGAGTATTGAACAGAAAGAAAATAGTATAAAATTATTTGAAATAAAAAAGAGCAGAGGGAGAAGACAGAGTACTCACAAAGCTAGATAAACACATATGTCATAGAAAAATATTGACTATTGACAAATACAAGGGAACACAGACTGGTACGAATACCTGGAATTGTTCACACACATCATTAAGTTCTAAATCAGCTGTAGCCATTTGTTAATAAACTTTGAGTGTCAGAACAGATTGCTTTTGGAAATAATTTGCTTGCTACCCAGCAGCCAACAGAAAAAGCTTACAATTTGTCAGGATGTATAAAGAGTGGGGCTGAGAATAAAAATGAGATTACAATGACACTACATAAATCAATAGTAAGGCTTTGCTTGGAGTGTTCAGTCGTGGCTATACACCTTAACAGAGATATAAATGCAATAAGGGATCCAGAAACTGACAACAGAAACCATTAAATGACAATTACTTCATATCTTCTAACCCACAGTTAAGATAAGTAAGAAGGCACACTATGAAGGAGGTTAACTGAATTCTCCTATATACCATTTGTAGCATCCAAACAAGTGGACATTTAATGAGTGAGGTTAAAACGATAACAAAAAGAAATTATAATAGATATAAGTTTTCATGCTTCAGGAAATCTAAGCATCAACCACTAAATACCGGGGGTTACAGAATACTCCTCTGGTGGTTTGGGCTAGGCCTTCCTTGGTGACCGGTTTGTAACCAAGGAAGGGTCCAGATTTACCCAGTATTCCCTATGATTTTTACGTAAGCCAGATTATAAGAAGAAAGGAGGAGAGGCCTTCGCTCTCTTTCCTTCCAGCAGCTTGGAGGTGCAGGTTCCCTCCTGTTGAGTCTGCCATGTTGGGGAGCGAGGCCGGCGATCGTCCCGGAGGGACTCTCGGTTGTCCCAAGGAGAGTGGTGGAATATTTTCTTTGTTAACTCTTTAGTTACTAGATCTCGGGCTACTGATTGGTGTATATATATATATATATTATTTTGGTTTTGTTCCCTTTCCCTTCTCCCTTCCCCTTTCCTTGTGAAATTGTATATATTTTAAATTGTATATATTTCAATTGTAACATAAGTGTAAATATATTTATATTTATCACTTTAGCTGTCTCTCTCTCGTTTCAGGTTTTCTTAGTTGGTTGTGTTTTTTTTCTCCCTCTTCTCCCTGAGGTTTGGGGGGGGGGGACGGGACTTCTGGTGGTAAGGTTTGGAGACTTGGCAGGGAGCCAGCTTCAAACCATATCAACTCCTTAGATAGGTAATTTTGCCAGTGCCTAAGTAAGACTGTGATATCTTTCCCTTCCATATACTGAGGCCACCCCTGGAGACAAGGTATTGACTCTCAGTGTTTGACTCAGTCTGACAGTTCCAGAGCTTCATTGTTTTAACTGCAGCCACAGATCACAAAAGAGCTGATACTAACAGTATATTGCTAATATCAATCGTAAGACATTTCTCTCACATGATTTTTAAAATATATAATTCTCTAGGTAGAAAGCAAAGCTGCAAAAAATGCTAAACATTTAAAACTACTAGAAACCATTTGAAGATGCAGACAGACAAGTGAAATTTTCTCAGCAAACTCAAGAGCCTCAAAAATTTGTGTGTACCTTCTTAATGTGAATGAGACTACTGATCATCGACCAGCAAAGACCCTGGGATTAGCTCAGTTGATTAGAGCATGGTGTTAATAATCAAGGTTGTGGGTTTGATCCCTGCATGGGCCATTCACTTAAGAGTTGGACTTGATCCCTTGGACTTGCGGGTCCTTTCCAACTCAGAATATTCTGTGAAATCAGAAACAGTTCTTCCTGACAGGAGTATAACTAAGATTACGATTTAAATGCTGTGAGCCCTTTGACATGTTAACAAAAGAACCATGTAAATACAGCCCAAGCCCATGTCACCATGCTCTTTCCTGTCACCTTTACTCAGATGGTGTCTTCAAATACAGGCTGTCCTTACGAAAGTCTGGATGGTGGGAAAGCAAAACCACTAAGTGCTCTGTTGGCAAAGTTCACTCACATGGACTCTGATCAAAGCTGGGCCATTGTCTGTTTGATCCCTGATTACAGCTGAACTCTTTTGCACCACTACAAAAGGTGCTTGGCTGAACTTCATGTGAAAACAAGCTTTCTGCAGAAATGACAGTAACAGAAGTTTATGTAAAACATAGAGGACAAAGGACTCATTTCTAAATAAAGGAGGGGAAAAAAATCTCACTTATGGTAGAATCTGTGAAGATCCTGGAACTTATTATTAACTCATTTATTGTTTTTTTAAACCAATTAAGCACAACCACCATGGAAAATAAGCTGTCAATTTATTTTCCACAGTCCTCTGTCTTGCACCACAATAAAATTATAATGCAAAAACCAAACATGAGTAGCTTTATTCAGGCTGCAAATCATATTGTGTGTCCTCAGTGCTTTCCCTTATAGTATCCCACTCACAAATACTTTTACTTAACGCAAGAATATCCACTGGGATTAACTCTGTTAAAATCCACCTTCTCTTAATGGAAATTTGGTCATAAACAACTGGAATGACTACATTTTGATTCAGACATTTCCTAACTTTGCTTTCACAGGAGTTTTTTAATTATGTATGAATTGTTTGCTCTGGGACTTCTTCTAGCAAAAGAGAATCACAGAATCTATGAGAAGCTACAAGTTCAATGGTAATACACACTAATACACAGAACAACAGCACTTGAGAAATTTCCTTCCTGTCATCACCTTAAAACCTACATACTTATCCTGCTTTTTATTTCAGAAATTTAGTAACAGTTTATACAGCCAGAAAAAGATCCTTACAATCATATATGTCTCAAGCATAGTATAGACTACAGTTCAAGTAGTGATTTCTAAATTTGGCCCAACATTTTGTAGTGAACTTCCTTTTAGAAAGATTTCACTTAATCAAATCAATATACCAATATCTCTTAGTATTTTTAAAATGTTTTTCCACCTCTAATATTAAAAAGTGCACCTTACATCTTATTTGAAATGGTTTCCCTAAAACTGACTTCAGTTTATAGACACTGAAACTCATAATCCCCAACCACTCCTGCAAAGAGCTCCGCATTTGAAAAACCAGCTTTCATCATGAAAATGCGTATTCATTATGAACATCACACAATATATTTCAACAAAAATACTTCTGTTGAATCTAATTTTTAATCTAATAAGATTGCTCTTTTAAAATTAGCATCAACACATTTATAATTTTGTTTGTATTTTTACATTTAAAAAATTTAAACTAGATATCTTTTCTGGACATCTTTATTATTCTTTGAATTTGTGTTCACAACCAACAGTGTTCAGATGAAGTAAAAAGAAAAAAAAATCATAGTCCAATGACTTCTGTAGTACTTACAGTATTGTAACTTGCGAGCTTTCTACAGAATGCTTAAAAACTGCCTCAGATAACTGATGGATGAAGAAACCCTTCAAGAGCTATTAAAGTCACAACAATTTCTGGAGGGTCAGAGAGCATACCAAGATGGTATTCTTACTGCTCCAAGACACCTCCCTAAAACTATAGAGAAAACAAGTAATTATAGCTAGAAAACATCATATTGATTAGCACCACTGAGAGAAATGAAAATGGTCCTTCATGATAAATCTCTAAAAATTACACTGTTCTTTATCAGGTACTAACTGGCACAAGTATTAAAAACTGCCTGAATAATTTTCAAGCTTTTGCAATATTAATACACTTACCATCTGATTTTGTAATTTTTCAAACATTACTTTGAAGCTCCCATAGCCAATTATATCATGTTATTATTAATTACAGCTTGCAGCTTGAAATACAGTGCTATCAATAGAGTTTAGCCACATAAATATAGAAGTAAAACTTAAAATTGAATTAAACTGTTTACCCTTTGCGAGGATATGTTAGAATATTATTAATTGTGAAAATTATTTGTTAAGCTTGAAAACAACCTTTAAAGGAGAAATATCTTTGGTGAAAAGGTTACATTTCAGGTACTGTATTTCTTCCTCCTTCATGTTGCAAGACTTTTTAATCTTCTATTAAATAACACCTTGGGGTTGGGAGAGAAATCTATTCATCATCTTACTTTACAAAATACAAAAAGCTTTAGATTTATATAGAACATATACAAGGATTACTGCAGGAAATTTGAACTAATCTTAACAGCAATCCATCCTATTTCTAAATTATCAATGACTAGTCTAAGTGGAAAGGTTACATCCCTTAACTTTTATTTTCCTGCTCAAACCTCCCTCACCACTTCCCAATAGATTTTCACTTTATCCATTGAAAATTTTAGAAGTTCAAAAGTTTTTAAAGGTAATTCTGCCTCTCTGGAGACATTCAAAACCCACCTGAACTCATTCCTGTGTGACCTGCTCTAGGCAACCCTGCCTTGGCAGAGGAGTTGGACTGGATGATCTCCAGAGGTCCCTTCCAACCCTAACTATTCTGTGATTCTGTAAGAAGAAATTTGGAGAAAAACAGAGGTACAATGCACAGCTGTAAACATAGTAAAAGAACTGACAAGAGACAAATAGGATTTAAGAACTATATCAAAGAAATGCCACAGGCCATTTCCTGTGTACACCAAATATAGCTACCTATGTTGAAGTCTGAAACAATTTAAATGAAGCTACTACAGCCTTCATTCAGCATATGTATTCATTATAATTAAGTATATAGTTTTCAATGTCACTGTCATGATAAAATATTATGAAATGTCATAAAGTAACTGTGTTAACTCCTCAGAAAAATGCTGTTAACTGCAATATATCAGTATAAAAGGAGTAAGTAAAACTACAGACCACTGTTCCTAAAAACAGGTATTCAAGGGCATACAATAAGTACATCATTCTTTTCTGGAGAAAAGCTGCCATGAAGTTATGTCATGTTGCCTCAGTCAAAGATCTGGTCCTAAATGCACTTTGCTGTCTTCTTTAAAGCTCTGGTAAGACACACAAAATCAACTTACAAGCAAAAAGGGGCAAGCAACACTGAAGTTTCTCACCTATTCTTGATGATCAGCTCAGTTCCCTGCCCTTGCCATTTTTGCCTCCTCTTCTAATACTTTCATAAGAGTTTCACTCCCAGTACCTATCAGCAGTTGACCAATAGTGGCTAAAAAAATCTGTCATATAGCATTTCATCTATTATTTGTAGATTTGTTGCCCTTTCTAGTACAAACATTGCACTAACTGAACAAGTATTCTGAACCCAAAGAGATTTGTCTGAACCAAATGCTTTTGTATTTTGAATTAAAAAAAAAAGCAAAAGCATTCCATGATTTTATCTCTAATGGTACATTCTTTTGGTTTCTTATAACAGAGGGAATGAACCATTAAAAGAAAGTCAGATTAGAGACTTTCCAACATTTATTTTGTCAAAGATAATTAACAGCAAAGTAAATAGACGATGAGACAATTTAATGAGGACTTAGTAAAATGTACTTTCTTTTTTTCCCTGTTTTAGTTTCTATTGCTGAGGCAAGTTACAGATTACTGAAAGTCTTAAGCAATTTGCATTAATTCATTCCTTTGGTCAGTGTATCAAAATTATTTGATGATGATGTCAAAATTATTACAGTAATATCATTGATTAACTTTTTAAAGGGAGTAAAAAATTCTATAAATTTTAATCATTGTCTTCAAACAATAATGCACGGAAGAATGAGTTGGAATAAGGACCATTCCCTAATCTCCTTCCAATCATTGTCATGTAAAATATTTCATTTCCAGCTATGCTTTGTTGTAGACAGGATCTTTGTCATTAAAATGAGAGGAGATTTTGATACGTAATATATTTGGTGACATGTCAGGGTGGCAACACTTTGACCTTTTCAGTATTCAACATTTCATTTGGGAGCCTGTTTCTTTCTTTCTGTTTCTGTTACTGATCAAGAAATAGAAGTTGAACAGAAGGTCAATCAAACTGCAATTTAGAGGGAGTCAAACTCACAACAAAAATTACACTAAATTATAAGTGCATGAAAATAATCTCTATTTTAAACATATGTAAAACACAACCTCTTTCTCAACTCTCAACTTTATAAAACCAAAAAAAAAAATAAAAAAACCCCAAGCTTTTCTGTTTATATTTTCAAATCTGTTATCTCATGTCCTGTCATGCACTGATTTTTTCAGAAATGGATATATCAATATCTTTCACACCCTTTCTTCAATTTTTTTTTTTTGCTTTTCATTATGCTTATCTCCACATTCTTTTTGCTTCCAGTCATTGGCTACTTATATTAGGTAGGATCTGAGTAAAATACTCAGCAAAGAGTTGAGCTGTCCTATTCATTTGCATACCAGCTGCACAAGGGGAGCAGTGTGCTAATTAGGTTCTCTTAACACACAGTTTATTAACACAGAGCTGATAACTTTTGCTGTTGTGTGCAGTCTTACACTGTATGATGATTTTTACAAACCTACGTAAACTCTAGAGTCTCAGACCTCATAGTTAGATGCTATCCAAACTTTCCATTTTAAAAGCATTTCCAGTCCTATGGTTCAGGTGAAAAGCCTGAGGACAGAGAACAAGAGGATCAGGCTGAAAGGGACAATAAGAAATCATTCAATCCACCTCTCAGCCCCAAGGAAGAACTAACTGCACTTACATAATCACTGGGTAGGTGTTTGTCTAATGCATTCTCCCAGATCCTTTGCAATGGAGGTTACAAAATGTCACCCAAGTAAGCCAGTATAATGCTTTGTCTTAAATATTAAAAGGGGCTTTCTCCAAATCTAGATAGAATCATGCTAGAGACTAATTCCATTACTTCTGTTTACATACACTGTATTTGGATGAACAAGTGTCCTCTATCTTTCTGTAAAAGCCTAACTGAAAGCACCTTTTCCATCACCTTCCCTTCTTAGTCAACTCTTCTTTAGGTTAACCCCCTTGCTCAGTTATGAGCAAGAGGTTCCACAACTGACAGGCAAATTGGAGGATTACTCAAATTATTGTACAGATGGTATGCCCATCTGCATGTTCCATTAAAACAAGAGGAATATAGACAGGTTATAATTTACTGTCATTCTCGCATCATTTTTTTAAATAGTATTTTCTGACCAGTCCATCTGAATTCCTCATTGATCAGATCCTTTTTGCTGAAGCACAATGCCTTGCATGTGTCACTTAAGTTTTTACTTTTCCAGACTGTCTTCAGATTTGGCCTCTAAGAGTATCTTCCAATACACTCCTAGTCCTTCTGAGGAAGGAAGATTTTATAGTATTCCTCATTCCAAGTCCATCTGGGTTAAACATGGAAATATTATCTAGTACCTGAGCCAGCATAAACTCTCAAATACCACACAACTCATTCTTTCATTTAAACAGAAATCTCAGAAAAATTTTCTAAATAGGTCTGCATCAAGTCTATGATATTTTCACCCAGATCACAATTCCCAAATTTGCTCAGGAGAATATTGTATATGACAGTTGAGATAGCACTACAAAATTCTAGAGACGTGACACATCCTTTGCTTTTTCTTCAGCTACAAGATATTATCCTGTCAAAGAAAATTATTAGATGGCTTTGACAGTATTTGTTCCTGACAATTCTGCACTGGCTATCAACCTTGTCCCTGTGGTTACATACGATTTACCTGATTATTTACTTGAACATTTCTCTAGAAAATAAAAATTACTTGTCTGTCCTGCCTCCCTCTGCTTTCCTTCTTTAGAACCATTAGATTCCCTGGTACCCACAATAGTTGGTAAGTTACTGAGAGCACAGAGGTTGCCAAAATCAAGTGTTCTAGTAGAAAACATAAATCACAAGGTGAGGGGGGGGAAATAAATCAAACCACAAATCATGATTTATTGCGCTTCTTAGTATTACACAGATGTTGTAATGTTTAGGACAACCATTCTTGATTGTAACTGCTTTGGATTCATAGTCCTGTTAAAAATATTTATTTAATCTTATTCATGTAAATTATTTATCAAATGACAACGGTCTTTTTTATTCTAGGATCCCTCTGATATAAACTCAAGTCATTGCTGAATCATAGGTGTTGTTTTTTCACCCCTTGGAAGATGTCTCATATTCCTGGAAATGGGAAACAGTAAAAAGTCCTGAACACTCTATTCCATTTGTTTGCTTTCAGAACTCAGCAGAACTAGCTGTGTTACAGATTGTTTCAAGAAAAAGTGATTTTTCAGCCAATGAACTACTCAGTCAGGGTCTGCAGAAGCCAATCTATTTGCAATAGACAAACCATCTCTGAGATATGAATTGTGAAAAAATTATCCATGCCTTAGTCAGCTTTGTCTCTCCCATGAAGACACCTAGGATCTGACAGTACTGCTTAGAAGCTAGAAAAGGAGTATTTAGTGGTTAAACTACCAAGCATATTATATACATGGGTTCCCTAGTGACATGAATCACTGTGGTGTTGTCCTACTGCCAGATTGTTGTGAGTAATCACTTACCTTTATGATTCAAGCATAAGTACTTGAAACACACATGCACCTTCCTGTACAATTGCGATGGTCTTTGTATTCACACGCAGTTATTGAAAGTGGGAGATACCATCATATTTTCTCACCCAACCTGATTCAAAAGAACCAGATTTCATATGTACATGCCCTGAAAGTCAAATCCAGTAGATTAATCGGGGCTTTCTGAGGAAGGACAGGAAGACTGTCTGTAGGAGTTTTTTGGTGTGTCATTTAACACTGTACTTAGTGAAAGACCAATTCCACCCTCTTTTAAACCACTTGCTACTCATCATCTTATTACTTGCTATCCAAAACCTTCTGCTCCTGAGAAACAGCCATTTTCTTCAGGCTAGAAATAACTATAGTGTGACAAAAATAAAAAACCAAATGGATCAAAGGGACCTAAATATACTTCCCATCATAATGCCTGTATTTGTACAGTACAGCAAAGTTACGTCTTCTATTTCAGAGGATTTTTTTGTTGTTCTAAAAATTCATCAAAATTAAACCCCCTAGATTTATCAGTGCTGGAACATGGAAAAAGCTCTCACTGGATTACAATTTTCCTAAGCTAAATCAATCACATCTCCTCAAATCTGGTTGTAATTCAGCTGGTGGTTGCTTTTTGCCCCTAACTCATCAAGGAACTCCTCTTTTCCAGAAGGGGCAAGAGACACACATTTTTTGCCTTTCTTCTTAAATTACTGCCAGAACCATCACCTTGGCAGATGTGCGAGAAGCAAAATCACCCACTTGAGTCCAGGTAACACAGCCATGGGTGTTCTGATCACACTGTATAGACCCAAGCAGAACTCAGTGATGCTCTGCAACTCAGCGGCTGTAAATACAAAACCTGGTAAAGATGCACTCACCAATTTCTCTGGAGATCTGGGTGAACGCCTCCACACCACTCTCTCCATAGTTGCCTTCAGAAGCCAACGTCGAGACGTAGTTCCACCCAAGGGCTGTCACGATGTCCACCATGGCCTGTGCTTGGTAGGAGTCCGGTGGGACCACTCGAGAGAAGTAGTCATACCTGGTGTTATCGCTCAGTTCTGGAGCTGTAGATGCATAGCTGATTTGAGGTATCTGCAAATAGAATAAGTCATTCAAACTAATCTAGTAGCATTTTAAACTATATACTTCTATGTTTGAAAGGCTCAAAATAGATTATGCACAGACACTGTGCAGAAACAAGTATTTTGTTTTAATTATATCAGCTGATCAGAAAGCATCTCAGATTTTGTATGTCAGTCAAGCCTTATTGTATAACACTCTCACCAAGAAATAATGCATTCAGTCTTCCTCCAGATGTCATGATTCTTGACATGTGAGTGTTACAACTTCTCTTTTGATCCTGGCTCTGATAGAAATAAGTGAAGAAAAAAAAGGGGAAGGAGGAAGGAGGAAATCTTACTACAGAAGATGAAAAGGTCAGTTATTATGACTGCGATTCTTAAAAATGCTACACTTACTTTCGACAAGTAAAATGTGGATTATTTCCATTTCATTGTTTTCTTTACTTATGTACATGCACGTGTTCCCATTCTATTACCATTTTTAAATCTTTTTCTTGATTTTTCAAGATTTCTCTAGAATTTTCATATTCCAGTTTTAATATGTCATTGTACATTCTTTAAGAATATGAAGGCTATGTATTTAATAGCAAAAGCTATTTGATGAAAAAAAACCCTAAAAAAATTACCTGTATATGACATATATATAGAGGAGGAGAAAGCTTACACGGATGGTAAACTTTATAGAAAACACCTCAATATTCTTAGCAGAAACAAACATAAATAACTGAAATACATTTTAAAATACAGTTTTAGTCTCTTAGAAAAAAAAAAAAAAAAACCAACTAGGGCAGTTTTCTGGTAACTCTTGCTTTAAATAAATGGTTCAGTGATGTCCAGAAAAAACTGTCTGTAAGAAATACTCAATTATTATGAAGCATATTTTGGTGCAAGAAAATTAAATTAACATTTACGCTAACTTAAAAGGGGAATTATTTTCTCCTTCAAAATGGTAAAACTGATGAAATAGTCATTAGTTTGAAATGAAAAATACTCCAAATATTGCATTGCATTTGTGATGTATAGTAATAATACGTGCTAAATTCATGTCTCACAAAACATGAAATAAACTTGGAGAAAGCAGTCTGAATGGAGTTACTAAACTGACTCTGCTGAGAGCCAAATTTAGCACCCCAGGCAACAGGTGATCTTGTAAATTCTCACTGTCCTATTAGATGCTATAGTAGAAGATTTCAGTCCAGCCACTACATCCAGTACAGTGTTTCCTCGTCAGTACAAACTAAAAAAGGGATTTGGGGCATATGTAAGGGATTCAAAGAGTCTGGTCATTAACCATACCTGCAGAGACAGTGTAGACTATTACAGCCTGAAAAAACAGTTTGTTGCCTTAGGGGTGGCAAAATCACTGCTCAGTCAGAAACAAACAAAATAAACTCTTATGTATCTTGGCTGTATTCTTCTTCGACAAATTTTCTACACATGGAAAAGCCTCAGAATAAATAATCTGAAGTGTTTTTATAATAACGACCAGAGAGAACAGGAAAAAAAGGAGAGGGAAGATCACAGAAAAAGTTATAATTTGTGGAAATCAATATTCCTAACATAGTAAAGATACACCAGGTAAAAACAAAGGATAAATTGTTCTTACAAAACTTGCCTTGTATAAATTCCTTTTCTTTCATAAAGTGTTTGAATCATCTTTATCTCTTTCCAGACAAGAGATTTTTGGCATGTAATAACACAATTATGCATATTTAGAGCATATATCTTTCCCTTTCTAAACTTCCTCTATTACTCTCTAAACCAGTCAATTTTGTTACATATGGAAAAAAATAAAGACATCTTTTGTGATTTTGCCCATTTTACTCCTTGGTGTTTCACAAATACTATGGCATTGTTGCTGAAATTTACTTCATCAGTAATGTCAATAAAATCAACACCAGTAAGAAATCTTTTAGATGGACACTTTGACATTGAATATCTTGAAGCCCAGACCACAGACTTCTATCCATTAACTTTTTCAGTTCCCATTTCACCTCAGGTATCAGATGAATAATAAATCTGAGGTATGTTCTTGTAAGAGAGTCGTTGGTTCAACCACAGCAATGAGACATTTCAGATCAATAAAGATATTATTTGTACTATGAATATCACTTATCTGGGGGCTTGGAATATGCAGAAAAGAGATGCTACTTTCCTACTTTTCAGCTCTTTGCAGTTCAACTTCTTCCCTAGAGTTATTTATAATAACAGTAGAAGAAAACAGAAGGTGAATATAGTCCAAAACCAATACCCTGCAATCACTGGGCACAACAGTATGCTTAAACCACCACTATTTTGTAACTTCTGCCAACTTTTCAATAATAGGAAAAAACAATACACCATGTAAAAGTAGGGAGTAAGACACTCTCTAAATAGCAAGCCAGTCCTAAGTCTGGAGGAAAAAAGGATTCTTGCAATGAAATATGTAATTATTTTCCTTATTTCTTTTTGTATATATCCCTCATGGTTATAACCAACACAACGTTCAAGAATTTTCTCCCCAAAATTGCAGATCTCCCACCCAGAAATGCCTCATTGATTTCTTTTTTTGAAAGCATTTTATGCAAAGCAAACAGAAACTTCCTTCCTTGCCTGCTTTTAAATGTACATTTGTATACAGGGTAGCTCTGAAAAATAGCTTTAAAATTTGAGGATTTGGGGTAGCTACACAGGAAGTGAAAAGACTCAGAATGAGACTCAAAGAAATTGTTTGGCATGAAAATGTTGTTTGGATTTAGTGGTTCAATAATCCATGAATAAAAAATATATACATTAAAATGTAACAACTCTAGTTATGGACTGTAAGTTTAATAAAGCATTTTACATGACCCCAAGTACATTTTACAAGATAGAGCATAATGCTGCCTAAGCAAGGGAACTGTTATGCTCTATCAATTAGTAATATGTGTTTTTAAAACTCCCTAAATACAGACTGTATTTATACTTTAAGTTCCACTGGCCCCTTGAGATATAAATTTGCATTTTGAAAGAGACCTGTAAAGGAGTTTTATATTTCTCATTTTAGATTTCTCAGCCTAAGTTTTCTAAATTAAATACCATACTTGTAACATTTACATTGTACCTAAGTGATATATATCACTGTTAATAGTGTATTTCCTTCTCCTTTGGGGAAAAGAAAATCAATTATATAACCACATTTGAATCAGTTTTCGCACAACAGCTGTCACATTTACTGACAATTGCTAAAAGCATTCCTGTTTGAATGCTCATTGATACAATTTTTCTATTCTTTCCTGTCCTATGGTTTGGCCACTTCCTCGCATTAACCTATGAGCTGCTGATAAACTCTCAGCTTCTAGTGGGTTGAGTGACTTGAACTCTCCAAAATTATTATACAGAGGAATTCATAGAAACCTTATTTGTATTACTTTTAAACCTTAAGCTATCTATTTAAAAACAAAAAATCCTAGTGTAATTTTTTGAAGCAATATCTTGCTTTAGTTACATACTGGTGTTAATCCTGATACATACTGAACTACTGCTGAAACTACCAGTGATCTCTCGTTACTTTAATCTAAGTCAGTGGTGGCTTCATCT
This sequence comes from Corapipo altera, assembly GCF_003945725.1. Taxonomy (NCBI): domain Eukaryota; kingdom Metazoa; phylum Chordata; class Aves; order Passeriformes; family Pipridae; genus Corapipo; species Corapipo altera. The sequence goes on from NW_020884881.1 coordinate 2,546,043, forward strand.
CATTGTATTATTCAGTCACTGGCATCAAAAAAAAAAAAAAAGGTTCTGCATGCTTAAAAAATAAAATAATTTGGAGAAAAAAACCAAACAAATAAAGAAACATACAAACAAAACACACAAAAAACCCAAAAAAACCCAAAAACACAAAAAAACCCCAACTGCTAAGCAGAGCACCTAATCCTTCAAGATACATTCAAACCAAAATCTACAGTAAAGAAGAGTCTGTTTTTCCTGGATTTTTCTAAATATATCTATCTGATGTAAAATCTGTCTCTAAAATGTCCACTTCCCAAAGAATTAGAGAAGATGGAGCGGGTACTTTCAGAACTGACTGTCCACAAGTGTGACTGTGGCAGCTCTTCAAAGGGGGAACTACATCTGTACAAGGTATCCACCAAGCATTATTACAAAACAGACTTGTACTCTCTTATGGAGGTGTGGACAACTTCAGGAGTGCCAAAGGCAGCTAATGTAACTTCTGATTTATTCCAGCCAAGTGGTAAACCACTTTCAGTTCCTCTTACACTGAAAACAAAAGCCACCCACTGTTCCTAAATTCAGGACTGTTCATAGAGGAGCATTACCCTGGATCTGTTTGATGGGTCCAATGCCGGGATCCAAACCCAAAAACATAGAAGAGTTGAACTGAGGATGGCAGAGGAAGCAATGTGACCTAGTTGTGCCCTTCCAGTAGAGTGTCTTCATTACAGGAGCCATCTCTTAGTAGGCTTTCTTCTCAATTACATGCTGTCCAGGTTTTGGGCAAAAGTTCACTAGAACCCTTTTTATTGAGCTTTTAAATCCATTTGCATGCCACATTTGTCAACGTAAAGCATCAGCTGGACATTTCAAATGCCATCTTCCTTTATATAGTCTTTCAGCTGAAAACGATTTAGGAACAGAACAGCAGACGGTGAAATGAGCTAAGCTCATAAGAAAAAAGACCTGGGAAAGGAATCACCAGTAATTTTGAACATTACAAATTATGAGTTACACGCACAGCAGTAACTGTGCTGTACAGTCACACAGAGTAATGGGCTTAAATTACTCACATCTTCAGTTTCACTACCCACTCAGTCCTATCACCACTAACTTTAACATATCAACTAGTATCTTATTTCTCTTTTCTATTCTCTAATCACTAAGCAATCATTTTTTTAAGAATATTAGTAATAGCACATTAAAAACAGTAATAGTTGCAGCTAAAAAATTGCAGTCAATAAACTTTAAGTTAATGATTGCTCAATATCAACTGGCATTTTACCAGCAACTAATAAAGCTTGCAAAGGAGTAAAAGTACTTGAAATAAAATTTAACTGTGGAAACATGTTTTGAACTTGATGGTTTTTTGAATTTAAAATGTCTATTATTAATCATTAATGACCGTCTCTTTTCAAGATTTTTATTCCCTCTTCTGTATAGCAAGAAAGAGTTCTTTTTGAGTACAAAAAATTCACAGCAGTGAAATGAATCCTCAGGGCCTAGATATTGAACAGTTGCCAGAGGAGAGCTGAGGTCACCATACTTTAGCTATTAGTGACATTTGTAAATTCCATCAGCCAGAACACCACCTTAGTCTGCTTTCACTTCTGAAAAATGTGTCAGTCTGCAGCACCGTAATGCCAAAGTCATTCAGGGAGGACATTCAAGATTCAAAAGAGTTTGATGAAGCTTAATAATATCTTATTCTATATCAAACAATACTAAAAATGTCCTTTTTTGTACTAATTATAGGAGGAAATATAATGCATCCTGGAACTGTCCATTTCAGTCCACTGACAATAAAGAGAACCTGGGAGATTAATTCGACTGTTCTATACACACCACATAGAACAATACTGTAAACAGCTACATGTCTTCCATCAAATCTCACAATCTCACTCATTTTGGCTACATATGGCTATTAAGGCATCTTTTGTTTAATTACCTTCTACAATGTCTTCATCTTTCCACCTGCGACAAAAACTGGATAGGTCACTCGTGCCATCAAGAGGACCTCGTTTCATTCATTTCAGAATAAACCAACATCAAATCACCCCATGAAAATGTAACACATTAAGATTCAGTAATGCTTTTGGAGATGTGAGATGCCCCATTCAATACTCAGAGCAGATGAACAGGGTGACACCTTGCCAACTCCAGCAGCTACAAACTACCTCTGCTAGTGCTGATGTCATGGAAAAGTTTCAACATATGAAGTTTTCTGATTCAGTCTCTTTCCACGGATTTTAGCATGAGGAGGAGCAACCTACAATAATACATCTTCCCAGTAGATATATTCATATATTCACTTACATTTTAAACACGGGCAATTCTAAGCTATATTTATTTAGATGAATACACTTGATGCTCTGTATGTTAAGGACACTCAGCTACAGTATTTATCATGTGTCCAGCATTCATGTTGTTCAGGAATTACCACAGATTTCCATCTCCCCCCAAAAATATGTTCACATCAGCTAGAGCAAAAACAAGAAAAAACAGATATGTTTTTGAACCAGATGAATACAATTTAAAATGCATTTAGTTCAAAAAAAGTTTAGTAGAATTTAAAAGCTTTGGAAACTGAAAGAACAAAACTATAATCTGAAAGCTGTCATTAGGTGATTTCACTTGGTAGGTAGGATTTTTTTTAAACCCATTTGAATTATTCCAAGTCATTCTATTTGCAGTAAATATCATAGTGGTTTCTGTCAAGGATGCTTGCAATTCATACACCTAATGATGAGGAGGTAATGATAGATTCCTTCAAATCTTTTGAAAGTTCCCTATATGTTTGGATGGGTTTTGTGTAAAGATATGGGTTTTGTGACTAAATGCAGCACAGTTGTCACTATTTTTTGCCCAAAAACACAGGGACAGAAGTGATCCATAACACTTCTGATATGGGATGGATATATCCATGTGCTTCTGATCTGGGATGGATAAACTATGTTATTCTTTCTTTTCTCTTCATTAGTCTTTCGCTGGCTTTATTTCTTTTACCAGTTACCTTCTGAAGACATATTCCTGAACAGAATAGAACTTCAACTATCTGCACTGATCTTTTCATGAAAAGACATAGCTGAGAACCAATGCAGCTCCATTTGTTGCCAACAAAATTATTTCTACAATCATCTGGTATATGAATATGGTATGTGAAAAATTACACATACAGATGCAATCACTAGCCCTGTGAAAATATCGAGGTAAAATCAAATATGCAAATCCTCTCTCATTACTGATTTTCTCTTTTTTTTTTTTCACCACTACAAACACACTAATTATCTATCATACTTATTTCTGAGGTTAGCTGGTCGTCAAATGGACTAGCAACTACAGTACTCTGAATAAACTGAATTACCCTAGAAAAAGTCATTTTTTCTAGTTAATACATGTAATTACATAGTATCAGACTATGGGCTGAAAAACTGTTAAATCTCCATTGCACTGCATTCTATCCTCACTTGCCAGAAAGCGTCTCTCACAAAGTCTAATGAGATATGCTACAGCAAGCGTATTTCAGTTTATGACCTCCTCTGCTGCCCTTGTAGAACAGGATGCAACAAATAAAAAATGTGTATAATATAAAATATGAAATATAAAGTGTTCGAATTTAAGAAGGAGCTTCCTTCCAGTGCGTTAGAGTAGGTCAGGGACTCATTAGAAGTCATTACCTTTAATTACACACAAGGGATACCATAGAAAATAATAATAATACAAAATCCCAATCTCAAATCCCACAATAGATGCAACATATACAAAACAAATTCACCACTGCAGAAAATCTGGGATGCACTTTAGGGCAAAATACTAAAAGGAAATTTATGCATTATGAACATTTTTACAGCTGGAGCACATCTTGTCCCACTGTGCAACACTGTTTAACTCCAGGAAGATGAGAATCCATCTAAAGACGGCTTGAACTGTCATCAATGTTCTGTGAAAGCGAGTCTATTGATAAATGTTTAACAATGGCATTTGCTCAGTATGGGAGCTCTATTCTAGTATTTCCACATCATTTTAAATCCTGGAGTTTGCTCTCTGAAAACCAACTACGTTAAGCAGTTGCACATTAAATTTTCCAACATCTGTAGGCAGTCTCTTTCTAAATATTTTAAGCCCATTTGAGGTCCAGGCACTGAATGATAAACTAAAGAAGCAGCAGATCAAATGAGTAATATTCATACTGAGATCACAAGGAGGGGGGATGGAGGGGACCTTGAGCTTCCAAATGGCTGTTAGCTCTTCCTTCACAGAATCTTATGTTCTCCAATCATCAGATCAAACGAGAAGTCAAGGATGGTCAGATAGCTTTAGGGACTTCTTAAACTATTAAAATTCTCTTTTTACTTTTTGGGAAAACCCACACTCAATTATGTGTATCAATATGTTAGACTTATGTCAACCTCTGCTAAGCACAGTATGAACTCTGATATTTCAAAGCTTTTCTAGCCCTATTTTCCTCATTAGAGCTTGTCACGTCTGTGTCTGAAACTCTAACCTCCTTTGATGAGTTTGAGAAAAATACACAAAAATTTATTAGTCTGAACTAGAAAAGTGAACTTTTTATTATTATTCAGCGGTAACAAATTTACCCAGTAGCTCATGAAGTACTCCTCAGTCCAAAACAGTCTTCCTTTACATTCATTTAATAATTAGTACCATAGAGAACAAAGCAAGCAACTTCAGAGACTCACCCACGGGGACATGCAGTTGTCCACAGGAATTTTCCTGATTACAGAGATCATCACTAAGGAAGGAAGGAAGTATGAGATACTGGAAGAAATGGGAAAGCATTGTTACAGAATGCCCAGGGAAGTGGTGAAGTCACCACTCCTGCAGGTGTTCAAGAGACGACAACGTGGCACTAGGTGCTGCGGTCTAGTTAACAAGGTGGAGATCGGTCAAAGATTGGACTCTGTGACCTTGGAGGTCTTTTCCAACCTTAATGATCCTGTGATTTTTGCGAAGAGGAGGGTGTTCTCAGCAGAATGCAAGACAAATGCTGTGCTTAAGGGACAGCTCTGACTTTTGCATTCATTTTTACCACAGTGAGGTCACTTCAGCTTTCACCACTGGCTGAGCAGTAGTACTACCCTTTTGCTACCCATGCTGCCAGCTTAACATCATGAGATACAAGTGACTGAAAAATAACACAAGAAGGAAGAGTAAATTTTATATTGTTGATGGCTCTCTCCACAGTTGTGGACAACCTGAATATACGTAAACAGGACTCAGTTGGCCAGACACATATGTCCAGTGCTTTAGTGGGTGCTTTCACATGTTTAGAGTATGCCGCCTACACTTCAGTTATAGCCCAGAAAGCCCAGCTTTCCATTAATCTCTCTGCCCCCCGCTAATGGCTTTGATACCTCGTATCAGAGTGCATTAAGGAAATCCCTATGATTCACCACAGCTATGGATTCCTTCTGCAGCACAGGCAGTTCATACAGGATTATAAAGCATCATTTAAACCCATGTATTATCTACTTGGAAGAAGAAAAATTAAAAGTATCCCTTTTTTGTGTATTGAGATGAATTTTCTTTGATTCTTAAAACAATCAGGTTTGACAATTAAACAATTTTACCTTGAGTTTTTAGCGTTATAAGTTACAATTAAACATTAGGCAGTGCCTAGTCATTTCCAAAAAAGTTCAGTATTTCCTGAATTACCACAGTGAAATGTTAAGTCCAGTTGCTACCAGTAGAAAAGTTGAAGAAAAAAGAAAAATATTTCCAATCGAAAGATTGCAAGTTATCTATGAATTAATCTCTAGGGACAAGGGTGTGATATCCAAGCCTTCCTTTCTATTCAAAATATACTTTAGTTTAGACATACTAGGGTGGTTGTAGAAAAAAAAGACATCCTCCTCCACACAGTTCCTGAACATCACAGGGCAACATCTCCTCTTTTCCATCATTACCAGATTTCCATTATGATTTCTGACTTGAACACTATGTTTTATCAGTATGTTGATCCATGGATTATCTTAGCTAAAACATTATGGCAAATAGAGAGACAAAAATCCAGGCAACTGGTGTGAGAGCACAGCAGTGTATTTACAAAGTAGGATTGTGGTATGTTGTCAGTGGTTTGAAGACTCTCTGAAACAGCTCCTACAGAATTTCAGAAAGCTGTGAAAATCAGCATGAACTGGACAGGTATATTGGAAATGCAAGGGTTTACAGGGAAGGATGAAGTGAAGGGGGGCAAAACCAAAACAAAAATACTGACTACATTAGTAATGTGAAAAAGTGATATCAAATAAAAGGAATAACCTATTGTCTAATGGGGCCAGAGCCTGGAATCTTCCAAAGTACATCCTGGCTAAGATGGGCCTAATCTTACTTGTCTCTTTTGGAAATCCCAGTTTTGCAACATAGAAAAGTGAATGTAACTACATTATCTACCATTTGGGGATTGTCCACAAGAGTAACTATGCAGTCGTAGTGTAGAAAAAAGAAGTTTTGTAATATGGGCTCAGAAGTACATTGTACAAATATATAAGTATGCCTGATCCTCTCCCTCCACCAAAAAGCTATACTGAAACCTGCATGTCCAAGCACATGCAAGAACTCAGTACCCATCATTTCCACCAAGGTATCCTGCAGGCAGACTTTGGGATCTTCATGAAGGCCATGGTACTTTGGAGGCTGCTCCACAGCCAAAAAGTCAGAACAGCACAAACTGCTGAGAGTCTTTCTAACTCTTAGAAGATCAAAGAACCAGTCAGACCAAAGAATACAAAAAAAAATTAGAGGTTAAGGGGGGAAAAATAGCTCTTTACCTAGCATCCATAAAATACCCAGAGTAATACTTGGTATCAAATAGAAAGCAAAATAATCACCTTTCACAATTACTTGTATTTCATAAATTCTGTCATTCTGATAGGATCA
>NW_020884881.1:2552931-2559697 GCF_003945725.1 Corapipo altera
ATATCAGAGATACCCTTGAAGTGTGAACTTATCCACCACATACTTTGACCCTGTCAGCAGTCATGAATAAAGTTTCCAAAAAGTAATGATTGCCCTGAAAGTCAGGAATTACAGGTGAAATTATTATATTTCTATATAAAATTATTTTTACATATGTATCATATACATACATATATGTGCACACATATACCATGTGTGCACATATATGTGTGCACCTTTTCTTTCCTTTCTGACAGTGTAGTTAGTGGTTCATACTTGCCCATTTGTGAGGCTACCCAAATTTTGTTTCTAAGCTGATATGGTTACTGACTCAAATTGAACAAGATGAGCTTTAGGAAAAGCACAGCTTAAAGGGAATAAGATCACTTGAAGAAACAGAGAAATCTTGCAGAGGTTTCTTACCTGTACAGCAATATATTCTTAGTTTCTCCATTTAAAGGAGATAATTAGAATATGGAGTAAATGTTTTTAAAACAGTTCAATGCTATTTCTTATTGAACTTATTTCTATGTATATGTACTTTTCCCTGAAATTTTCCCCCTTTCTTCCTATATCTCATACTTACTTTCTTTCCTCAGACATTTCAACAACCTACAGTTCCCTTCTGCTCTCTTGTTGATGTTCTCTCTTTCCTCTATGTGTATATCTTCTTCCCAGTTATCCCTTTTCCTTCACACTTGTTTTCTCTACCTCTTCTCACTCCCTCTTCCTCAACAACAACTTGCCTGAACTCAGAAGGAAGAGTAGACAGTGGTTGGTTCCTAAAGAGTGGCTTAGGTTTCTCAGTTCCAGCTTTGCTTCTCTCTTTTGGCAGCCCATGCTCAGAGATACTTGGTGCTTCCACTTGCCCCTTTGGAAAGGGCAAAGGGGAAGTCCTCTTCTATGAAATACGGCTGGACAGGGTCAACCCTCACTCTTGTCTACTGAGTAAGGCTTCCTTCCCTGTAACAGGCATTTTTGCTCTCTGACTGCATTGGGAACACATTCACAAAGTCAGCAAAAGTAGTATTTGATGCAGGAAAAAAGTCTATATTGGATGAGCATTTCTGCAAATTCTCCTTTTCCCTATTTTTATTCATTGCAATTTAAGTACAAATCAGTTTACTGTTATCACCACCATACAGCCTTGTTTGAGTGTGTTAGCCTTAGCCTTGCTGGGTAGTGTAATGGAGATTTCCTCCCTAGTTCTGACTCTCCAATATCTCTAAGTCCAAATACAGAATGATATATGTCTTTTTGAAGGTTCTTAAAAGTCCTCCTCAGTTAGCTTGATCCTGTAAGTCTGGCCCCACCATCAACATCCTACTTCAGCAGCTCAGCAGGATGATGAAAGAAGAGGGTCTGAGGAGCTTTCAATAAGTTCATAAAGCTCCCCCACTCAATTTTTTTCCCATTTCAGCAATCCCAGTAACACCTCATATTTCTGACAAGATGCCAGTAGTCAGAGGCAGACTTTACTGACAACCACTTTCCAGTGCCCTGAGAAGCAGCTCCCCTGCCTGCCTTCCCACCTGCAGGGATCAGCTCACCTTTGCTATGCAGCACAGCCAGGTAGTGCTTCAGTTGGCAGCCAAGGGAGCCTTGGCCCCAGGGTGCCACACAAACCTTTGCTTTCAACTAAAAGGGGTGAAATGCTCACGCCAGCCCATAATATATTTCACAGAATTCAATGTCTTTCTTTGGGTAGAATAAGAAACCAATTGATTCTCTTCTGAACAAATATTGGGAGCCTTAACACACTTCAACTGTTTTTTCCTATGACTGATACAAAATATGTTTTTAAACCCAGCTTTAGTACAGGTGTTTCAAAGAGAACCCCAAGCTTATCTGACAGTGTTTCAGTCGGCAGCTACTGTATGCAGTGCATCAGTGCACTCATCAGTAGTCTTTGGAAAGCTCTTTTATACTGTGCACAAATGATTTGTATTAGGAACTAGAGTACCACTGTAACACTTCTGAACACTATAGCAGCTTTTGATGAGTGAACATCTTTTATTTTGAAATTGTCCTCCCTCAGTCTGTTGCTGCATATGTTAAAAGACCCCATCAAAAGCAAAATTACACTAAACTAGATTTTAAAGTGTCAAGTGCATTGAATAAACATTGGAGACATCAAAAACCTGAGTGGATGCTCCTGATGACAAGTGGTGTGGGAATGCCAGCCTGTGCTGAGCCTGATACAATTCCATTTCTATCTACTTACTGAAATTGCTTCACAAATATATTTCTGCATATCAGTGTCACCTATCCAGTTCCAGGCACTGGAAGAATTGGTTTAAAATTACCAACTGAAAGATATCAACACATTTTTTTCCATGGAATATCAATGTCGTCTACATCTCTTTCAAAGAAAAAAAAGGAAAAAACAACCCACACAACTTTGAAGCATTTGTTTTTGATGTGTTTAGTCTGTCTTCCCTTTCACAGTTTGTAGATCTTACTTTTTAATCACAAAGGCTACAAAGCACTGAGGTTTATTGAAACACAATTTGTGGGCTTCGTCAGCATGTGGGCTGCCTATGAACATAAGGTGAAGTTCAGCACCTTGGAATGGGATTCACACGATACTTACCAAGCTAGCTAGTTGAAATACTAAGCAAGAGAAGTGTCCAAGATCACTTTTCTTTTGTAGCCCAAAGTCATCTTTTACACATAAGATTGGTTCAGACATCTCCTAAAAACAATTCTGAAGAAGAGGATAATGTTGCCAACTCTATTTATTTTTTAAAAGAAAAGCTAGTTGCCACTGAATCCACACTTATGCACTTGCACCTTCACTCTTAGCTGAGAGCCATTCTTTCGTGTAGGGCTGATGGGAGGTCATCAAATCTCTTTCCTCTAGGTTAAAAACCAATACAGAAAGAGTTACAGCAAAAGCCAAAGGATGAAACATGGCTCTTATGTCACCTTCAGCATGCATACAGTCTGAGCCATATCTAAGGGATTGCTCTGAGACACTGGCCAGACTGAGATGCCAAGGACTCTCTCACCCTTCTATGGCAGCAGGATCCTGTGTGGATGAGTTGCATGAAACTGAACAAACCAGTGCAGGAGACAGAACTGCAGAGCTCTGCACTATATCTGAGCTGGTGAGGTACCAGGGTCTGGCCTTGACTTCCTGAGGCACGTTTGACATTGAATAGAATATTTGCCAAACATGTAGGCAATAAGGTAACTGACAAGGTGACAGCCCCCGTGGGAAAATGCAGTCATGGAATTGCAAACGTTAAGAGAACTTCACTGGCAAAAATTAGATAGCATCAGTTTCACAGATCCAAGAACAGATCACAGACTGAGATGCCTGAGTGCCACTTTAGGCACATAAGAGGGTTCTGTGAGGTCTTACTTTTTCTATCTGGGCTAGGTAGTCCAAATATAACTCTTCAGGTATATGAAAACAATTAAGGAGTGCAGTTGCTTTATGCAGTTTTGAAATGAATCTGCAAATCTTCTGTATCAGATTTTGAAAGAATTGCAATTTCACTCCCTATTAGGATAAGAGAAATTTCTGCCTGACAGAATTCCCCATACAATTGAATGAAGTTATTTTCTATGTCTGTACATCAATCAGTTTCTTATCTCTGAGCGTTTTTCCCTTTCCATCCTTTACACTTTATAATATATATCCTTTCCATTAACTCAATTTGGCTGAGCCAAAAATTAACAATATTTTACCTGAGAGAGAAAATTTTTGGCTTTATATACACAGGTGTCACAACAATCAGACTCTAATAAAGAGTGAATGGTTTCAAATACACTTATCTATGCACAAAGTTTTGTACAGAATACACAAGAGTAAAAGCTGAGATACCACCAGTGCTGGTGGCCAATAGCCCCAGATTCCCTCTGCCACCCTGATGTCAAAGCACAGGGTACCTTCTGAGGCCAGCTGACCCTCTGCACAGCCTGGTGGACACAAGCCTCAGTACTGGAGTCTCTGGAGCCTGCTCTGTTCTCCAGGCAACTGCAGAGCAAAACCTGATTTTCAGACAGGCAGTTGGCTGCAGAAACCCAGGCCCTGGCACGCAGTGCTCTGCCTCACTAGCCAACAACTAGAGAGCCACAGGTGAGAACAGTGCTGGGTCCCTCACCCCAGCGCAGCCTCACTGGAGGCAGAGCACCACCACAGTGCCATGGTAGGCTGGAGTGTGAGCAAAGACTTTGCATTTTATTAAGTACCCTGAGAATGAAAACTCCCTCTGAGCTTCTGCAGCTCAAGTAAGGTGCTAGAGCTGTTGCCCCTCTGTGGAGTCTGGGGGATCACAGCCAGGAGCTGGCACGCAGGGAGCTACTCTGCACTAGGATGCATGGGGCACCTCATGACTGCAGCAACAAAACAAAGCCAGCATTTCTGTGACACTTCATTTACTGTCCTTCTAGTCAGGGGTACATCAGTGGGAATGAAACACTAAGTGCTCAGGTAGGATCAGCACTTTAAGGCCTATGGACTAAGTTATAGGGGCAAAAAAACCTCAGCAAGTAACGGTAGTTGGCTAGACAAGAGACCATTTAAATCTTTGCACAAGGGCTGGGACAACTTTAGTATTCCACCACTTCTCCACAAGACAATTTTTATTTCCCCCCTCCCAAACCAGGACTGACCACTTCTAACCAAAAATTACTGCTATTATTAGTAGTATTTTCACAGATTTTTCTGATAGAAAAGAAATAAACAGAAAACCCTCTTCAGACCTCTTTTTCACAGTTTGGATGCATCTGGGTCACACAATACAGAATGTAGCAGAAGAAGCCTTTCTGCATGGGAATTGGTTGTCAACATGCTACAATTTCAGCCTAGACTGTGGAATTCTCAGCTCTGCAGAATAAACTTCCAGAAAGATAATTAAAATAAGACTTTCATGTGATGTGAACATCAACCACTCCTCAATACAGCTCTTGACAATATAAAAAGAACTCTAAAGCATTTTTCCTCTATTTCCCAGAAAATCAGATGTTCAAGTCCCAAACTATTTCATTTCATTATTCAAGTGTTTATTAAGGTCGAGGAAGCTTCCCAGAGATGTGGAATTTTACCTGAAAGCAGCAGCTGACGTTTAAAAATAAAACAGATGATCAAAATTTGATCTTCTCACACACATCTTTTTTTTAAAAAAAACTTCTATATACACACCTACACATTCTCAAGAAATAAGAAACACTTGAGATTCTTCTCACACTGCATCCATTTCCACATCTTATCTCACTTCAGCTCGTATCTGCTGTAGAAATGAAATCTAAGAAAAAAATTAACATGCACAAACCTACCAGTTAATAAAAAATTGTTGATGTATAATCAGAACAGATTAAATTGTTTTATCTGTTTAGAATGCAAAAAGCAGCATGTTAAATACTGAACTCTCTCTCAGAATACGAAAAAATATATTATCCTTTTTATTGACTGTAAACATTCAATCTAAAGAACAGTTGGAAGGTAGAGTCTGCAATACCTGCTTTGATTAGTCAACAGATGTTCTACGGAGTCAAAACTTACTTACTCCCTGAGTTTTGACTTTTATTGTTAACTCAAACAATAACAAAATAGAAATCTAAGCTGCTTTTTTTTTTCCTCCAACTGACTACAGATACAGCAGCTCTCTAAAAACCATCTCTGCTCTAATACATCATTATATCTGCTTGAGGGAAAGTTTCCTATATATCAGATAACTTGCACCTGCTGTATGAGTCACCTGTTAGTATAGCTGCTTCTTAATGATAGTACCTTGCAGCTGAGATAAGAGTGAATTCAACACCTAAAGATCAAGAGATGATTTGAGAGTCTAATACATTAGTTTCTTCAACTCACAGAAAACTTATTTCTTTATAAAAATAAAATCATTACATGATCCAGTAGCTAAAATAAGAAAAGTAAAAAAATTAGGACTACAAATCATGTAAAGATATTGAATGCCAAAACTAACAAATAACTGGAAAACTTTGCTGGACTCTACTTCTTGATATCTAGCATAAGACAGCAGAGTACATTCTGGACTTCAGATCAGCAGACTTCAACTTATTCAGGAAACTGCTGGATGTGATCCTATGGCAGCTCTGAAAAGCAAAGGAGTTCAGGGAAGTTGGCAGGTCTGTCAGACAGCATCCTACAACTGCAAGAGCAGTCCTCACCAATATTCAGGAAGACCATCAAATTTACCAGAAAATCTGTGTGACTGAAGAGGGAACTTATGATGCGGAGACTTTAAAAAGCAATATACAGGAGGAGGATGCAGGGACCAGGAACAGGAGTTTAAAAACAAATTATACCTGACCACCCTGATATCTCTGTACAGTATAGTAATGGGGTCTGTGGTAAATGAGAGAGCAGGGAATGCCATTTACATTGACTTTAGCTTTTGACTCCATATCCCACAGTATTCTGGTATTCAAGTTACAACTTTACAATATGCTAGTGAACAATTGGACAGGTAAAAATCCAGACAGACTATGAATGGAGGGTCATGACTAATGGGCCATAACCCATCTGGAAGCTAGTAACAAGTAGACTACCACAGGGGTCTATCCTGGGACCCGTCCTGTCCCACATTGTCACTAGTGACCTGCAGGTTACTGAGGTGATGAAGTACACTCTCATCATTACACCAAATGGGGGGAACACTGGATATGCTACAGGGAAGGGCTGTCATATAAAGGGACATAGACAGGCTTGAGGAACAGGCCAATAGGGTCCTCATGAAATTCAATAAGGACAAATGCAAATCCATGCCTAGGAAAGAAATGGTCTTTGCAATGATACAAACTGGAAACTGAT